>NW_006787097.1:2970594-2980163 GCF_000442215.2 Lipotes vexillifer
CCCCCCCCCCACGCCCAGGTTAAGAAAAATGAGGAAAGAAGCTAACATAGATTTGATAGATTTTTTTTGTTCCTGTAACCACGCCACAGTTCCATGTTTTCTGGACATAAGAGTGTAAGAAGGACTCTCATGGGCTAATTCGTCCCTTAAGTCTCCAGGATGATTTTAATTTCTAGTAGTAGATAATTACGTAAGCCACTGGTGGTGGTTTCTACGTTTTTTCTTGGTGGCTAGATGCAGTGATGGAAATTCCATGGCTGCGGGTCAAACCAGTTTTTCAAGGCAGTATATTTTATCATCCACAACAGCATCCAGCAGCTCTTACACAGAGCATGTTGTTAGCTGGGTGGGCATGCTTGACTCCCTAGCAGATTGTCTAGTGTTAAAGGCCTGGATTAAGAAGTGAATAAACCACGTTCGGAGAAGCTTTTAGCTGTAGTGTAACTTGCCGGGAGGATGAGTTGGCAAAGGAAAGAAAAGATAAGAACTACCACTGTATAATGCAGCCCACTGCAGGGAACATAGGGGCTGAGTGAGCACCACAAGGGGACCAAACCCAGCCTGGAAGCCTGGCAGGTCTTTTGGCAGGGGAGACACCAGAGCTGAAGAACCTTAAGGAGGTTTAGCCCTCAACAGGGTGAGGGAGGGTCTGGGAGCTCTGTGGGTGAGGGATTAAGAAACATTAGCTGGGTATTAACCCTCCTTGACTGGTCTAGACCATTGAAAAGAATACCTCAAGGTGTAAGGGAGGGGGTGAAGGACAGATGGTGTCTGCGTTCAGAGAAGAAAGATCCACAGGGCATTTTGGGGCCTCAGCCCTATCAGGGATATCCTTGCTGCATCCTGGGTCCTGGGCCTATGCACCTGCCCACAATCACTTTGTCACTCCTAATCCCATTCCTGCCTCACCTCTCTCCACCTGGGCAACTCTTTTGTGCCTTTCAGAACTGGGATCTGGCTTCACCTCCCACTGATGCCATCCCTGACACTCCCAGGCTGACTTGGATAGCACCTTCTCCTGCTCTAGGCTCCTGTGCTCACCCCTACCTAACACTTGTCCTACAGACAACACATCTGCCTACCCCACCAGACTGTGAGCTTCATGAGAGCAGGGTCTTTGTATCCCCAGCACCTACCACAATGCCTAGCATGTGGTTGGCTCTGAATGTTTATAGAATGAATGAACAGAGGGCAGACTGAGCAGGAGAAACTGCCAGATGCTCCGAAGGAATCAAGAAGAAAGAGGGTTGTGAGACAGTGAGATGTGAGTGGAGAGGGAGAGGGGGTAAAATCGATGAAGGGGGTTAAAAGGTACAAACTTTCAGTTGTAAAATAAATAAGTCCTGGGGATGTAAGATACAGCATGATGACTATAGTTAACAATACTATACTGTATATTTGAAAGTTGCTAAAAGAGTAGATCTTAAACGTTCTTATCACAAGAAAAAAATTTGTAACTATGTGTGGTGATGGATGTTAACTAGTTAATTGCAGTGATCATTTTGCGATAGATACATATATAAAATCATTACATTGTACACCTAAAACTAATTTAATATTATATGTCAATTATACCTTAATTTTTTAAAAAACAGAAAAAGAACTATCACTCAAGGAAGGCTTTGTTTGCCTTTTCTAGATGCCTGTGATGGGGTTTTGTTTTTGTTTTTTTGTGGTACACGGGCCTCTCACTGTTGTGGCCTCTCCCGGTGCGGAGCACAGGCTCCAGATGCGCAGGCTCAGCGGCCATGGCTCACGTGCCCAGCCGCTCCATGGCATGTGGGATCCTCCCGGACCGGGGCACGAACCCGTGTCCCCTGCATCGGCAGGCGGACTGTCAACCACTGCGCCACCAGGGAAGCCCTGTGATGGGGTTTGACTGAGCCCGGTGGTGATAAGTGAACCTCATTAATGAAAAGGAACCTCTCTCGCCTATTTTCCTTTAAGAACCCCCTTCATTATTGCTCTAATTCTGAGAATACCCATAAAGTTAGTAAAAGATAAGCAGGCACAGGCTGTTTTGAACATTTGCCTGGTCAGATAGGCTGGACTTGAGCCCAATTGTGTGCTAGTTTCCAGGTTTCCACCCCTCCCCACCCTTAGCCTTTTTATGTACAGGGCCTCTCTCATTTCCTCCTCTGGTTTCCAGCACCTTCCCTACCTTCACCTTGTTATGGTACACTTAAGAAAGACCTTAACAGCCTGATTAGTGTGAGTTTAAACCACTCTTCCTAGGGGTTCAAATCGTCTCCAAGGAGGATACTTGTATGTAAGTGTTATTTGTTGGGGTGGAGTAAAAGGCATCCCCTTGTCAAGCAATTTCAAGCATCAGAAAGCTGACAGGGACAAATCATGTTTAGAGTAAGTTGTAAGACATACGGTGTAAGGTAGATATTCTCATCCTTTTTGAATCCAGTTTCCTGCACTGCTGTGTGTTCTGTGTGACCCTACCAGCCAAAATGATTCTGTCTAGACTTATACAAACTCACGAGGTATAGGTATATTAGTATCATTTTTCAAATTCCACATGCTTCCCAGAATCCTTATGAACTTTACCCCTCCTCTCTGCCCCAAAGCCCTGTTGAACATAACTGACTGCTGATGGTATATGAGTCTGCCCTTTTCTGGAGAAAATTAGAAAAGACTCTGACATCCCTCTGGCAGATTTTCTGCCTTCTAAAAACACACACACAGTCATAATTCCCACTACCTTTACTAAATTGTACTGCTTTCACCAATTCCCAAATTTTGAGAGCCAAACTTAAGAAATGTATTAGGTTGGCCAAAAGGTTCGTTCGGGTTTTTCATAAGATGGTACAAAAAACCTGAATGAACCTTTTGGCCAACCCAATGTTATTCAAGTGACTCAGCTCTGTTATTTTCTGCTAGATACAGAAACTCAGAATAATTATGAACTGTGCTGCCAAACAGATATGTTTGCCTTGGCAAACTTCTGCCAGTTTATCCGAAATTCTAATGAGGGTGGTCATGGGGTGATAGTCGTGAGATTAGCAAAGAAGTGGAATTTTTGAGATTTTTACTCAATTTTTGTCCTAGAATTTGCATTTTAAACTTTTAGGATTTTGGAGGCAAATATTTACACAAATCATTAAAATAATTGTTTTTTAAAGCTAATGTAGGCTAAATATCTAATTCAATTTGGTGTTGCTAATTTGTTTTTTCTTTAACTGAAGTAATTTTTTTTATTGGAGCATAGTTGCTTTACAGTGTTGTGTTAGTTTCTGCTGTACAGCAAAGTGAATCAGTTATACACATATATAACTATATATAACTATATATATATAACTATATATATAACTATAACTATAACTATAACTATAACTATATATATATATATATAATCCCCTCCTTTTTGGATTTCCTTCCCATTTAAGTCACCACAAAGCACTGAGTAGAGTTCCCTGTGCTATACATTAGGTTCTTGTTAGTTATCTATTTTATACATAGTAGTGTATATATGTCAATCCCAATCTCCCAGTTCATCGCACCCCACCCCCCCATCCCCCCTTGGTGTCCATACATTGGTTATCTACATCTGTGCCTCTATTTCTGCTTTGCAAGTAGGTTCATCTGTACCATTTTTCTAGATTCTACATATATGTATTAATATATGATATTTATTTTTCTCTTTCTGACTTATTTCACCCTGTATGACAGTCTCTAGGTCCATCCACGTCTCTGCAAATGGCACAGTTTTGTTCCTTCTTATGGCTGAGTAATATTCCATTGTATATATGTACCACATCTTCTTTATCCATTCCTCTGTTGATGGACGTTTAGGTTGCTTCCATGTCCTGGCTATTGTAAACAGTGCTGCAATGAACATTGGGGTGCATGTATCTTTTGGAATTATGGTTTTCTCCAGATATATGCCCAGGAGTGGGATTCCTGGGTCATATGGTAGTTCTATTTTTAGTTTTTTAAGGACCCTCCATACTGTTCTCCATAGTGGCTGTATCAATTTACATTGCCACCAAAAGTGTAAGAGGGTTCCCTTTTCTCCACACCCTCTCCAGCATTTATTGTTTGTAGATTTTTTTGATGATGATCATTCTGACCAGTGTGAAGTGATACCTCATTGTAGCTTTGATTTGCTTTTCTCTAATAATTAGTGATGTTGAACATCTTTTCATGTGTTTGTTGGCCATCTGTATGTCTATTAGGTGTTCTGCCCATTTTTTGGTTCAGTTGTTTGTTTGTTTGTTTTATTCAAACAGAAAGTCACAAAAATTATAATCATCCTCATCAGTTCACTCAGTCCCATGTAATTAATCTTTTTTTCATCTTGATCTTTTGTTAGCACTTTTGTGAATTCATCAGTTTTCCATTAGAGTTCTGAAAATGCTTATTCATTCAGTTCAGCAGTATAGTCAGTTACCAGAAACCTGTACTTGTCAGAGTCTTTTCCATGAATTCCTTGAAGATGAAACCCTTTTATAGGAACATTTTTGCGAAAGCATCAGAGTACACCCAGAACTGTCTGTAAATGACAAAAGACTTAAAAATGACCATGGTTAAAGATTTGATGAAAGTTCATAATAATGCAATTGACAAGGAAATTTAGTTATTTCTGAGATATACATTTTAAAGTAATAACTAGAATTATGACTTATAACATTATACCAGAACATATAAGATTTTTAGAAATTTCATGTAATGTCTGAAACATTTATATTAACATATTTCCATACAAATAACCCAAAGAAAGTTTAGTATTAGTTGTTTTTTTTTGTTTGTTTATACAGCAGGTTCTTATTAGTCATCAATTTTATACACATCAGTGTATACATGTCAATCCCATCACCCAATTCAGCATACCACCATCCCCACCCCACTGCGGTTTTCCCCCTTGGTGTCCATACGTTTGTTCTCTACATCTGTGTCTCAACTTCTGCCCTGCAAACTAGTTCATCTGTACCATTTTTCTAGGTTCCATATACATGTGTTAATATATGATATTTGTTTTTCTCTTTCTGACTTTTTTTTTTTATGTTGAGCTGCATGAGCTGTTTGTATATTTTGGAGATTAATCTCTTGTCAGTTGCTTCATTTGCAAATATTTTCTCCCATTCTGAGGGTTATCTTTTCATCTTGTTTATGGTTTCCTTTGCTGTGCGAAAGCTTTTAAGTTTAATTTGGTCCCATTTGTTTATTTTTGTTTTTATTTTCATTACTCTAGGAGTGGGTCAAAAAAAGATCTTGCTGCGATTTATGTAACTAAAGTCATTTTAAAATTAGTTTTTCGGGCTTCCCTGCTGGCGCAGTGGTTGAGAGTCCGCCTGCCGATGCAGGGGACACGGGTTTGTGCCCCAGTCCGGGAAGATCCCATATGCCACGGAGCGGCTGGACCCGTGAGCCATGGCCTCTGAGCCTGCACGTCTGGAGCCTGTGCTCCACAACGAGAGAGGCCACAACAGTGAGAGGCTCACGTACTGCAAAAAAAAAAAAAAATTAGTTTTTCATCATAGAGGTGATACCACCCAAATATTCCAGAAAAATTTTATTAAATAGAGAAAGCCATGGTGCCTGCCCCTTATGTCTTTTATGTTCTGCCTTTAGCCCCTCTGTAATTCTTTTCCATAGTAATATGTATGTGATATCTGGAGTTACAGCACCATTTTGCCACCAAGATTAAGAAAGTCCCATGAAAAAGTTTGCACAGCAATAAGATTGAAGGAGCCTGGGTCCTGGTTACATCCTTGATCAGATGCACTAGCCCTGGGCTGCCTACCTTTGGAGCTGTTATTATATGAGAAAAAATAAATTAAGGTACTGGTTGTCAGGTTTTCTTTTACTTGCAGCTTAAGTCTTTCTAATACTCTAATTCTTCCTTGTTCGTTCAGATGCCCACCCTGGAACAAATCCACAATGGCTGGGGTAGGAGATAGGATCATGTTAGAACACAGGGGACCTCCCCCTATAATTAGTGTTGGAGAGAATGAGTGGTGAGTGTGGGATGTCACTTCTAGAAAAAGGGAAATGTGGTAAGCAAACAATAGCATCAATGCCTGATTTAGAGAGAAATTTTTGAATATTATCCCAGGTATTGAGCCTGTGGATCTAAGATTAACAAAAATATGAAATTCAGAAAGAAGAACTAGCAAGTATAGGGGGGACAGGAGGTAATCACTTTGATCCAGACAGTTGTTAAAAGAGTTGTTTCCACCAGTTTAGCCAAAGCTCTCCAGAAGTCCAGTTGCCTGGACACAGCAGTTTCCTGGCCACCTACCCCTTCACTATGCAGTGCTCTCAACATCCATTCTAGGAGGCTTAAGAATATCATGAGTCAACTGAAAGGTGTGTGGGGGGAATCATTTGGGAAAATGCTAGGGACAAAGTGTTGGGATATATGCAGGTGTCCCTTCTGTTAGGCAATCAAGGAACAATGGGCATTAGGCTGCTGTTGAGTAATCCTCACCAGACAGAAATAAGAATGACATTTAACATTGCTCCTGGGTACCTGCCTCCATGATGATTTCGTGACACTAGCAACCAATGGTATTTGCAGAAGAGATGCAAAGCTGCTCCCATTCATGTCACGGAGAATTCATCTCATTTGGTGGACTAGAATACTCTCCTGGAAAATACACATTTAAAACCTTTTAACTTAAACCCATATCAACATCTTACTAAGCTTAGGAGTCGAGAATTGGTTTCCTTTGTTCTCTGTATCTAACTAGAGTGACATTTTCTCCGATGTCTAACTGTTTAGCTAGGACCAGAACTTGCTTCTAGAAGTGATGGTGTTGAATGAATGCAGAGCGAGGGGAAGCACATTTTAAATACTCTCTCTTATTGCAGACACATTGAATTTAAGATGCTGTGGGCTGTGTAAATCAAAATGTGGGTCCAGAAAGGGGTAAGGACTGGAAGGGTAGATTTGTGAGATACCCACAGCTGGAATGATGAAAAGTTCACAGAAGAACTTTTAGAACAAAAGGATAAAGCGTTCAAAGTCCGAAGACAGAGCACAAGACACATTTAATGACAAAAGAAACAAGAAGTCTTGGGACCTTTGGTGCTATGTCCCAGAGGCATGGGGTGGGGCGCATCAAGGAGAGTGTGGCCAGTGGACAGAAAGCTGCACTTTCTGATCAGAAAACTTAAGTGCTGAGTACCAGATACTAGAAATTATGAAGTCACTGGATGCCTTTGAGACAAAAGCTTCAGAGAAACAGATGAGGTGGCAGGTAATTTAAAAGAATATATAGAACAATAGTAGCTCAGGGTGGGCAGTTATAAGATCCATCTTTTGTCTGAGTTGGAAGACTTGAGCATGGTTTTGGTGTTTGTTTGTTTGTTTTTTGCTGAGAGGAGTGAGGCAACAGAGAGAACTAAAAATGCAAGAACGTGCACTGCTAGGAGACCCCGTGACCAGATCCAAGTTTTAATTCCTTTGCTCTTTTTCCCAAATTGAACCATTCAGCCTCCATTCAGAGAGCACAAAGGTCAAGGGGAATGGGA
This sequence comes from Lipotes vexillifer, assembly GCF_000442215.2. NCBI lineage: Eukaryota > Metazoa > Chordata > Mammalia > Artiodactyla > Lipotidae > Lipotes > Lipotes vexillifer. The sequence continues at coordinate 2,978,080 of NW_006787097.1, forward strand.
ATGAGGATTGGGCGAAAGGATTAAACACTTTTGGTCCTGATATATGTACCTTCAAGGGACCAGGCTTTCTTGCTCTAAATAGTTGGTCCTACCCTCACCCTCATTCTAACCAGTTCCCAGGCAGCCTTAATGTCCTAGCCTCAACTGTAACCAAAGGATTATGAGAACTTCGTGGGGTAACTATTCTTGGTCAAACTGAATCCTGGTCATTCATTCTTCCTATAGACACTTATTTATCACTTGCTATGTGCTATGTTGAAAACAACCCCATAATTTATTTTTATTTTTATTTTTTTTGCGGTACGCGGGCCTCTCACTGTTGTGGCCTCTCCCGTTGCGGAGCACAGGCTCCAGACGCGCAGGTTCAGCGGCCATGGCTCACGGGCCCAGCCGCTCCGCGGTACGTGGGATCTTCCCGGACCGGGGCACGAACCTGTGTTCCCTGCATTGGCAGGAGGACTCTCAACCATTGCGCCACCAGGGAAGCCCAGATGTAACCACTCTTATTACCCTCACATGATGAATCAGGAAACTGAAGTTTAGGTTTAGACAGAGACCAAGTGTAGACCTTGTTTCTAATGTTGTCTTAACATTACTGCACTGTTCTTCATCTGACCCAGAGTCACTGTCCACTAAAACAATGAAACCAATATTTTCTAAATACCTGCACCTTATTAGGAACTTCAGAGTATGCAAAGGAGCTAATACCCTCCTCCCACCTTCCTAGAAAGAGATTCCATTTGAGCCACCAGATAACCTCTTTAAATGAAATACCACATAGGCAGTCCGCATTCTGCATGGTACTTTGGGATCATAAAAATGACCATGCACACAGAAGCCAGAAAAATCAATCTGAATAATCAATGTGAAAAAACTGATTGTTTTGTGATCTTTAAAAATGTTTTGTCAAAACATTAAAGATTTAGTTACTGTAACTTATAAATGAAAAAATATCAAAACTCGTAGTTATTTAGTACAATTCAATTTAAAGCACTAGAAACATTCAGAAGTAAAGTGTTTTATTTCTTTGCACTTATCAAGAATAGTTTCAATAGTACTTACCTTTTTTTGTTGTGTATCTTTATGATATGGAATGAGCATTTTTTCTATGCCTTGGTGAATTGTCAGGCTCCTTTCTAAGTTTGGATTAGCTTCCAATATTTTATCCTTTGTGCTTTCAGTGTGCTTTCAGTGTTGTGAAATATTCCAAGAGTTCCTTTAATGTGAAGGTTTTTTGTTTGTTTATTTGTTTACCAGCATGACTTCCTCTGGGACATCTTTAGCTGGCTTGTCATAACCACTTTCTTCATTTATGTCAATAAGTAAACCTTCACTAAGTTCCTGTGATGCTTAATTTTATGTGTCAACTTGGTTGGGCCATCGTGTCCAGATATTTGGTCAAACTTTGCACTGCAATATCAGCTTTCAGCTCGGTCTCCAGTGTACTGGTTCACTATGCAGATTTTGGACTTGCCAACCTCCATAGTCATGGGAGCCAATTCCTTAAAATAAGTCTCTCACTATGTATATATAAACATATCCTATTGGTTCTGTTTCTCTGGAGAATGCTAACACAGTTCCTCTGGCTAAATATCTGTCTCAAACAGTGGTGGTGATGACATTTCCATGGTCAGCTTTTTCTAATTCTGTTTATATTCAATTAGAATTTCACTTTTTGTCGCCTTACTACACTTTCGTCTCTATTGTCCAATTACCTCTTTCAGTTTCATTTTTGTAAAATGTCACGAGTTTATTACTGTTAGACAAAGAAGCAACATAGTTACACACTTTGCTCTCGGTATGTAGTGTGTATATGTTAATTCCAACCTCCTAATTTATCCTCCCCACTGCCACATTTTTCCCCTTTGGTAGCCATAAGTTTGTTTTCAAAGTCTGTGAGTCTGGGGCTTCCCTAGTGGCACAGTGGTTGAGAGTCCGCCTGCCGATGCAGCGGACACGGCTTCGTGTCCCGTTCCGGGAAGATCCCACATGCCGCGGAGCGGCTGGGCCCGTGAGCCATGGCCGCTGAGCCTGCGCGTCCGGAGCCTGTGCTCTGCAACGGGAGAGGCCACAGCAGGGAGAGG
>NW_006787097.1:2980360-3021943 GCF_000442215.2 Lipotes vexillifer
GGGAGAGGCCACAGCAGGGAGAGGCCCGCGTACCAAAAAAAAAAAAAAAAAAAGTCTGTGAGTCTGTTTCCATTTTTAAGTAAGTTCATTTGTATCATTTTTTTAAAATTCCACATATAAGTGATATAATTGGTATTTGTCTTTGTCTGACTTAATTCACTTAGTATAATAACCTCTAGGTCCATCCATGTTGCTGCAAATGGCATTATTTCATTCGTTTTTATAGCTGAGTAATATTCCATTGTATATATGTGTATATATGTACCACATCTTCTTTATCCATTCCTCTGTTGATGGACATTTAGGTTGCTACAAACAGTCTTTCAAAAAAAGTAATGTGATTTGCCAGTGAATATCATGTGCACCTGTTATTTATGTAGTGATTTGTGGACTGAAGAGCTAGCACAAAGTTTGTGCTTTATTTTTTATTTTTTTAACATCTTTATTGGAGTATAATTGCTTTACAGTGGTGTGTTAGTTTCTGCTGTATAACAAAGTGAATCAGCTATACATATACATATATCCCCATATCTCCTCCCTCTTGCCTCTCCCTCCCACCCTGCTTATCCCACCCCTCTAGGTGGTCACAATGCACCGAGCTGATCTCCCTGGGCTATGCGGCTTGCACTTTATATATCCATCTTTATCTCTATCTACTGTGTGTGTGTGTGTGTGTGTGTGTGTGTGTGTGTGTGTGGTAACTGAATTTGAACTATGTTGTTGGGGAGCTGGTGATACTTAACTAAACCATGGTAACTAACTGAAATTTGTGCATATTGAGGTCATGCAATTCAAGGACTGCCTGTATTTACTTTTGAATTGATTGTCTAGGTCCATAATTAATAAATCTCTACCATGAAGGGCAATAAAGCAAAGAAAACAGGTTCTCAGTTGAATCAGCAGCATCTCTGTAAAAATTCTACCATTTCATTAACTGTCATTCTTGAAATACCTGATACTTGTTTTTCTTGCCTATTTTCTGTGAATAACTGGCTGCTTACAGAACCACATAAAAATGTTCAAATATAGAAAGTGGTTTGTGGCAAAGACAACTATTTGTCCACTGAAAATCCATTCTCCACTTCTTCCTTTAACTATGGTACTCCAGGTTTTAGTGGGGCATATAGCTGCCTCACTGAAGACTACATTCCCACCCTCTCTTGAAGCTTATGGCCAAATTCTGGTCTATGGGATGTGAGCAAAACTGTTGTATGCCACTTCTGGGTTTGTCCTTAAAAGGAAGGGCTGTGTTCTTCCCTGGTCTTTTCTCCATTGGCTGGAATACAGATGTAAGAGCAGGAAGTGGAGCAGTTATTTTGAACCCAAAATGGAATCTGTGCTGAGGGTAGATGTCAGGGCTACTACCTCTGGACAGTTATATCAAAGAGAATAAACTTCAATCTTTTTTTAGCCACTACATTTTGGGGTCTTTTTGTTACAGACATTTAACTCTAACCTAAAAAAAAATCCATGGATGGTTTCCTGTTTGGGAATAAGCTATAGCCTAACATAGTAACACAGGGGATTTATATAGATCACACTAAATAGTTAATTGATTCTCCACCCTTCCAACCCTAACTGAAAGAGGATAAGAAAAACAACAGAAGGCTCTAAGTATAATCCCCTTCTGAGAGAATAAAATGAGCAGAACCTACCGAAGACAATGAATGATATATTGAAGCCACCACAGATAGGATGAGTAAAATCTGCCACTCCACAACGTGGATTTGATGTTCCACATTTATCAGTTACTGTGCACTAAGGCTATGAGCCTCTATTCCTAGTAACCAGACGTGCTGGTATGGAGGCTTCCAATAATTAAATCGAATTCCCAGGAACTGCTGAGGTCTGATGAGAGACAGTTACTGGCAATATTTACATAACTTTTGTGGCAAAATAAATTTAATGTAGTGTCAATCAGTTAAGTCATTGACATGGAAATAATTTACCCTGATACAGTTCTTAAAATTTGTACATCATGGAGGCTTCCCGGGGCTTCCCTGGTGGCGCAGTGGTTGAGGATCTGCCTGCCAGTGCAGGGGACACGGGTTCGAGCCCTGGTCTGGGAAGATCCCACGTGTCGCAGAGCAACTAGGCCCGTGAGCCACAACTACTGAGTCTGCGCGTCTGGAGCTTGTGCTCCGCAACAAGAGAGGCCACGACAGTGAGAGGCCCACGCCCTGCGATAAAGAGTGGTCCCCGCTCGCCGCAACTAGAGAAAGCCCTCGCACAGAAACGAAGACCCAACATAGCCAAAAAAATAAATTAATAAATTTTAAAAAAATTTTGTACATCATGAAATGTGGCTCTTTTGTAAGGAACTGATAAAAGATCTGATTCATCAACACCAACATACGTGTAATACTCATGTATATACACTAGAGGGCACTCACCTTCTACTATTTTCTATTGGAGCAACATTTACCATAATGGCTTTCAAACAAGTGTATAGAAGAATCACCTTGGGAATCTTATTTGAAATGTTTACCCTTAGGTTGTGAAGGAGCCTGTGAATCTGCATTTTAGTAAGAGGCTATAAGGGAGCATGGTTAAGAGGATGGCTCGTGAAGCCTGACCGCCAGCGTTTGAAACCTGGCTTTGCCACTTATGAACTTGGACAATTATTTAACCTCTCTGCGCCTCGGTTTCCTCATCCATCAGATGAAGTTAGAAACAGCACCTACCACTTAGCGTTGTTGTAATGATTAAAAGAGTTAACCTAGAACATACAGCCTAATGTCTGGCAATAAATATTCACTCTATTCTTAGAAGTTTTTTTTGTTTTTGTTTTTGTTTTGTTTTGTTTCATTTGGTTGGTTGTTTTGGTTTACCCAAAGAGTTTTATTTGGGCAGACCTGGGGACTGGGAGGGCCTGCACATAAAAGAAGGTGTTGGGCCTCTTGGTGGTGAAGCATGGCTTGCGCTGACAACGCAGGACCTGGTGGGGCATCCGGAAGTTGATCTTGGAGTCATGGAATTGCTTGACTGATGGTGGGGGACACCTGCTGGCTGCGACCTCCTCCATCTTCATGATCTGGATCAAGTGGGCCCAGGCGCGGGGCCGGGCACCCACGTCGTGGTCTGCAGGGCTCAGGAGGGGACAAGGTGAATTGTACATCCCCCCAAACCTCCCATCATGTGGAGGGGAGGTGGGTACTTGGAGACCCGGTGGTCACAGCATCTGGTCCCAGCAGGCACTGGCTACCAGGGATGTAGACCCTCCAAATTCACTTTGAGAGGCACAGCCGCAGCCCCTAAAGGCAACGAGATCCACTTGCTGGTAGCACCTCTGTTTAAATCGTTGCTATATGAAACAGCAGTTCTTGGGGCTAGGGCCTTAGAAGTGTTTAATAAAGATGCTCATTGATTTTGTTTCAAAGAGACTTGAGAACCATGCTTGAGAAACACAGGACTCTTTTTAAAAGAAAAAAAGAAGATATTTTCAACATTCTACCCAGCTGGGCTGAGACTTCAGGCTTTAACCCCTGCTAGAGTGAAAACGGAATGGCAGGAACCAAAGGTACAGGGTGGACAACGGAGCAGGATGAAGCTGGTCTTCGTATGTTCTTCCAGAGAGTTTGTATTTTATTCAGAAGTCAGTGGAAATTCATCTAAGACATTGAGGCAGAAGATGGCATAATCAGATTGATATTTGCGATAGATCACTCTGCACGTGGAGTGGGGGATGGAGAGTGAGTGGTGATGCTGAGGCAGATAGATAGGGGAGCTCAGGTAGAGGCAGTGCCGCTACTTTTCCATACTACGGAATGGCCTCCAGAAAGCATTACAATTATTTATATTAGTGATTCCAGTCTTAATAATTTGAAGCTTATAAATGCTTTCTTCTTAGTTCAAAATAGAGTGGAGTTTGTAACGAAGCACTCTACCCCAACCCTACCCTATGATTTATACACACTATAGAGTATACAGTACCTGGCAGGCATCCTCCCTAGGTTTTTTTTTTTATTATTAATTAATTAATTTATGGCTGTGTTGGGTTTTCATTTCTGTGCAAGGGCTTTCTCTAGTTGTGGCAAACGGGGGCCACTCTTCATCACACGCGCAGGCTCAGTAATTGTGGCTCACGGGCCCAGTTGCTCCGCGGCATGTGGGATCTTCCCAGACCAGGGCTTGAACCCGTGTCCCCTGCAGATTCTCAACCACTGCGCCACCAGGGAAGACCCTCCCTAGGTTTTGAGGCAGTCACCAACTGCCTCACAACACCAGAGGCTATAAAAGGGGCACATTCTGCATCCTGACTCGTGATACTGTAGAGATTTCCAGGAGCCATGGCAGCTTTGAAGTGTCTGACCTAAAAGGTTTAAAATAAACTTCAGTTCTGCTCTATCACTTCCCCAGCCAGAATGGGAGGAGCTGCCAGTGGGGTGGGAGGAGTGTAGGAGGAGGGGAAGGCTGAAGTCCCGCTCTCCTTATTGGCTTTACCTAAAATTCACCAACACTGTTCTGCTACTGTCAAATTAGCAGAGTCAACAGTGCTAGGGAAAATAGCTACATGAGTCTTTTCTCTAGTTCCTGAGGAGGGGCTATAAACGCTTTTATGAGAAAAGAATCCATCCCTGGAGCCCTCTCTGACAGGATCAGTTCCTACTTGTGCACTCAGCCAAGCCTTATATATCACCCACATACCTTGTCACTAAATTCCTTAGAAACATATCTTTTTCTAAGTCTCTGAAAACATGCAAAATGTAAATAGATAAAACAGCTCTTCCCTCTGTTGTTCAGACTGCAGAATCATAGGTTATTATCTTAGACTGCTTAGAGCTAGAAAGAACCTAATCCAATGGTTTTCAAATTTGTTTTAGTATCAGATCCCTTCAAATGAAATCCTGTCAAGTTCAATTAATATGTTCAATTAATTGAACATTAATATGTGAACAGAAAGCAGAGCTACTTGTATTTCTATCTGGACAATGCCTCTCTCTGTGTTTGTCACACCTCCAACACCCTATTGTGTGAATTAATTCTCTGAACACCTGGGACTTAGAGGAGCAAAGTCTGATTTGGAGCAAAGCCATGATTAAACAATTTCTTCCATTTTACAGAGGACAAATATGAGTCCCAGAGAGTTAGTAATTATTTGAGTAGAGTGTAAAATCAACAGGGGGATGCATAGAAATAAAATCAAAGGTTATTGTTCAAATGCATGATAGAGAAGAGTTTGGAAAGGATTTTCGTCATCGTTTCTTCAGAGTTGGATAAATGAGTCAAGAAAAACAAGATAAATTGCAATGTGTGAGGGGCAAGAAGAAGGTTTAATTTAGATCTAGAGAAGGATTTCAATAGAAAGAGATGCAAACTTTGGAACTTTGAAATCTCTGGTCCAGAATTTGTTCAATGTGGCAAAGCTGCATATCTGTCTACAGAGAATCAAAGCCAGCTTTTAATTAAAGTCCTGCATTGTGGTGGAGACCTTCAGCCCTATCAGCCATTAGTCATCTTCATCCTTGGCGTTATCAAATATCCATTACAGGTCTTTACAAGTTTAACCCAGAGGTCCTTTTTCCACTGGACATGGTTTGTGCAGATCAATAGTTTAGACAGACAAAAACATGGTAATTTCCTGAAGATTCATAGGAGAAAAACTACTCCGTTCCAACCTTTCTTGCTTTTGTTTCTGCATTCAAAATCAAACTCAAAACTTGCCTGGTCCAGGAAATGTCTACCCACCTGACTTGGTTCATTACTGTGCTCAGCAACTTCCATTTTTAACTTAACTTGCTGAAGCTCTGTTCCTCACCTGTAAAGTAGAGATAATAAGAAAGATTTCTTACTGTGCTTATATGAATAAATGGAAATAAAATAAAGTAGCCATTTAGCACAGTGCCTGGCACATAGTAATTATATTAAAACTGTTAGTTTCAGCGTGAATATCTGATAAACCAAGGTCAAATTAATAAAAATTAGAAAGAGGTTAAATTTCTCTTTAGGTATCTTCCCATCTTTTCACTTAGAATTCACTCTAATTTCTGGGCTCTGTTATTTTTTATTTTTTCTCTTTTCCCCTTTCTTTCTTTTTATTCTGGAATAACAATGATCAACTTTCATTAGTGTAGAGGTTAACTGATGATAGGAATCAAAGTAGAGAATAAATTAGATACCCTATTCAATACTGTAGTTTGCCTTTAGTTACAAAATTTTTAGAATTTCCTTCCCTTAGACAGCAGAGGTGTTTGTTTCCCATGCCTCTTTCATCTCTAAATGGTTAGAGAACATCTGTTTTTTAGTTAATACATTCTATAGTGTTGGACAAGGTAAGTGTCTCTGGAAATAAGCATGTGGTCAATCCAGACCAGCTGAAATTAACCCACACTATTCAAGTGGAAATTCTAGAACTGAAAAGTTCAATATCCGAAATGAAAAATTCAATGTATAGGCTTAACAACAGATTGAATATTTCAGAAGAAAGGGTTATTGAACTTGAAGACAAATCAATAGAAATTCTTCAACCTGAATAACAGAAAAGAGAATAATAAGAAAGAACAGCAAAAGAAGTTCCATGCAGGAAGTTGATAGCAATACAAGCCTACCTAAGAAATAAGAAAAATCTCAGATAAACAACCTAAACATACACCTAAAGGAACTAAAAAAGAAGGACAAACAAAACTCAGTTAAGAATATGTTTCCTTTAAATCCAAAGATTACCACAGAATTCACCACTGTAACAGAATAAAGGAGAAAAGTCATAAGATCAACTAAACAGGTGATGATAAGGATATTTGACCAACTTCAACATTTATTCATGGTTTAAAAAAAAATCTCTTTAGCAGAAACTAACACAACATTGTAAAGCAGCTATACTCCAACAAAAATTAATTTAAGAAAATAAACTCTTTGGTATAGCCACAATGGGAAATAATTCAGCACTTCCTTATAAAACTAAACATGAAAACACCATATGAACCAGCAATTTGCACTCATGGACATTTATCCCAGAGAAATGAAACTTATGTTCACACAAAAATCTATACATAAATTTTCATAGGAGTTTTATTCATAATAGCCAAAAACTGAAACAACCCAGATGTCCTTCAATAGGTGAATGTTTAAACAAAGTGGGATATATCCTTACTATGGAAAACTATTCAGCAGTACAAAGGAATGAACTCTTTATATGTCAAAAAACTTGGGTGAATCTCCAGGGAATTACGCTGAGTGGAAAAAATCAATTCCTAAAGATTACATACTACATAATCTATTTGATTTATATAAAATGTTAAAAAAAATTTTTTTAGAAATAAGGAACAGATTAGTGCCTACCAGGAGTTAGGAATAGTAGGCAGGGAGAGGAAAGAAATGTGCTTATAAAAGGGCAACATGAGGAATCCTTATGGTGATGGAAACGTTCTGTATCTTGACTATGGTCAACTTACACATGAGATAAAATTGTATAGAATTAAATACACATGAGTATAAGTAAAACCAGAGAAGTCTGAATAAGATTGTTGGATTGTAATGTCAAGGTCTTGATTGTAACATTACACTGTATCTCTGCAAGATGGCACCACTGGAAGAACCTGGGTAAATGGTACAGACTTTCTCTGTATTATGTCTTACAACTGCATGTTAATCTACAAATTATCTCAAAATAAAAGGTGTAATTTAAAAAACCACTCCTCACAACCTAGTAATAGATGAGAACTTCCAAATCTGATCAAAAGTAGTTCTAAAAAGCATATAACAAATCTTATACTTCTTGGGGAAATATTGAAAGCTTTTCTTTAACATCAAGAACAAGACAAATACCTGTTCTCCCCACTTTTATTCAGCACTGTATTAAAGGTTCTAGCTATGGAATAATGCAAAAAAATGAAATCGAAGTTATAGGACAGGAAAGGAACTAAAATTGTCATTATTCACAGGTCATATGGTTGCATATGTAAAATTCCAAAAGAATCTACAGTTAAATTTTTAGAATAAGTGTACTAGCAAAGATACAGGAAAAGTCCATATACAAAAGTTGTATATATAGTATACAAAAATCAATTGTATACATTAGCCAAAAAAACCCCAAATATTTAAAATATGCCATTTAAAATAAAATTAAATTAAACACAAGAATAACTCTAACAAAAGACATGCAAGGCCTCTACACAGAAAATTACAAGCATTATTAAGAAAAATTAAGGAAGATCAGATAAATGAAAGAATATACCATAGATGTTTTAAATACCAGTATTATAAAGAGGTCAGCTTCCTGAATTGATCTGTGGTGCAAGTGCAATACTGATCAAAATCCCAATGAGTTTTTGTTATTGTTGTCGAAATTAACAAGTGATTATGTAATTTATATTGAAATGTAGAGAGGTAAGGAAAGCCAAATTGCTGTTAACACTATGGGAAAATTTGCTCTACTGAGAATTAGTTAACAGAACTATTAAATAATTTTAAAATATTAAAAAGTTATAGAAGTTAAAGGAGTGCAATACTGGTACAAAAATGGACCAAAATACCACTGGAACAGAAGAGAAAATGAAAATGCAGAAACAGACAATGAATAGATGAACACGTAATTATGACAAAAGCGGAGCTGTAGAAAAGTGGGTAATGATAGCCTTTTCAATAAATAGTTCTGGGTCAATGTATTAATTTTCGGTAGCTGACATAATAAATAACCACAAACTTAGTGGCTTAAAGCAACACAAAGATATTATCTCACTGTTTTTTAGGTCAGCAGCCCAACACAGGCCTCACTAGGATAAAATCGAATATTGGCAGGACTGCACGTTCTTTTCTGGAGGCTCTAGGAGAGAACTCGTCTCCTTGCCATTTCCAGGTTCCTAAAGCCACCCGTGTTCCCCACTCTACGTTGGCTTGTGACCCCCCTTCCTCCATCTTCAAAGCCAACAGTGTTGCCTCTCTCTGATTATTCTTCCCTAGTTAAATCTCCCTTTGATCACAGCCTGGAAAGATTCTATTTTACAGATCCATTTGGTTAGGTTGGGTCCAGTCAGATAATCCAGGATAAACTCCTCATCTCAGAGTCACATCTGCAAGGTCCCTTTTGCCATGGAAGGTAGCATACTATGAGGTTCCAGGGATCAGGAAAAGGGCATCTTTGTGGGGCCACTGTTCTGCTTACCACAGTCAACTAGATACCCTATGTAAAAAATAAGAAACTTTCCTTTACCACTCACCAAACACAAAATCAGTGACAGATGGGCTATAACTGGCTATAAATGTGAGAGTCTGAAAAATTAAAATTTTGGAAGAAAATATAGAAGAACATCTTCATGATATTGGGGTAGTGAAGGATTTCATGACCAGGACACAAAAAACACGTAAGATTGAGAAATTGATCTAGATTAAGATTAAGAACTTCTTTTCATCAAAACATCCTATTAAAGAATGCAATGCAAGGCCACAGAGTGGGAGAAGATACGTGGAACACACATCGTCAGTGAAGGGCTGCGTCAAAGTCTGGGTTCCCCTGAAAGCAGAACCTGAAAAAAAGACTTGGGTACAGGAGCTTCTGGGGATCCATTGTGTGTGTGTGTGTTATGCTTCACAATAAAACAAGTTAACACCAATAACAACAAAGGTCTTAAATGTAATAGCTAACACTTATTAAATGCTTTCTATGTGCTAAACTCTGTTCTAAACATTTTATGTAAATCAACTCAGTTAATGCTTAAGACATGCCCAGAAGTAGATACCTTTATAATCCCTGTAAAGGAGGAAGCTGAGTCACAGTATAGTTAATGTCCTAAAGCTAGTAGGTATGGTGTGTGATGGCAGGGATTGTTGTCTCTTTTGTTGACTGCTACATTCCCAGGGCCTAGAAAAGTGCCTCTTGATTGAGTAAAGAGGCAAAGCAGGATTCAAACCCTGCTGCCTTTGGTAAAGCCTCTGCATTCTTAACATGGCACAGAACAGCTCATATTATTCATTTAAAATCTCCTATTCATGTCCAGATTGTAAGAGTGAAGATAATAAAAGTATAGGGAAATTAAAATTAATTTTTTAATTTAAAAAATAGGTTTCTATTTTAAAAAATAAATTTTAAAATGTTATCCATTAGTCTAGATTTCTTAGAGGAAAGGGGGATGGGAAAAGCTGATCTCGGAGAGTGAGCAGTGAGTGGTGCCTTGAAGCGAGATCTTAGCTCCCCTGCCCAGGAATTGGACCTGGGCAGCCTGGATGAAAACCAGGAATCCTAGCCGCTAGTCCACCAGGGTCTAGAAGCTAAAAGCAAAATTCCCCTGGCCCTTGCCCCATTGAAAAATGCATTTCTCAAGGAGGCAAACATGTAAAAACAGGTACGTTATTAGAGGCACAGCACAAGTGGGAGAGCACACAGAGAAACTGTTTAGTTAAGACAGAAGTAAGGCAGAGATACACACCCAGAGAGAAAGGGGTGTGGGCGTCCTCCCTAATGAAGAGGAGGGCAGTAAAGAGGTGTCTAACTCACTTATATAGGGCAGTTCCTCCAGGTCTTTTTTTTTAACTTTGGCCAATTATCTGGTTTCTTTTCCCACACCTGACCTTCCCTAGGCACCTCCCCAACATGCGTGCGCAACTTTTTTCCAAGATGGATTCCAGTCCAGAGAACTATGCAGGGGCTTGGCATCACCTATTATGGGGTGGTGCCCCCTCCTTTTTGACCCCCAAGGAGCCTTCTGCACATGTGCAGTGTCCCCCTTGCCCCAAGGACGGGAAATATGTGACCTATTGATCTTTCCTCAAACAGGGTTTAGCCTCTCTCTGTCCCCACCGTGACTGTTATCTTAAAGTGTCCATAGTCCAGCTATTTACCCTGTCCCTGTTGTTTTTTTCCTATCTTGAAGTGCAAATGGGAGGCTGGTTGTAAATATTTAGCCTAGAGCACACCAGCCTCCTTCCTCAGGAAAAGTTAACAGGAGGCTAGTTGTAAATGCCTAGCCTGGAGCCCATCTATCTCCTGCCTCAAAACCAAAGGCCTAAAGAATGTTTTAAAATACTTTTCTTCCCCACAAAATGTGTTTAAGATCATATTCCCATCATTGCCAGCCAGCATTTTAGCCCTTGCCAATGAACTTCACAGATCACAGAAACCCACCCTTCATAACCCTTCTCCCAACACCTGAGCCTAATCCCTGCACGACCCTCTCCCAGCTGAAAGACTTGTTCTTGTTGGCTGTTAGTTTAGCAGTCGCGTTTCCAGCCACTGAATCATATTAAGCTGAAATCAAAACCAAACACATAGTCCTCTAAGAAACAGCCAAGGCTTTCATGCTAAATACCAAGCATTTCTCCCCAGCAGTCCAGGAGTTCTAGCACTTTAAGATGTTGACCAAGTTTTGTCCAGACTACAGGTCACTGCTTACAAGTTTTTGTTGCTGCTGCAGCTGTTGATGGTGGTGGTGATGTTGTGTGTGTGTGTTTTCAAAACCAATGTAGAAAAGTTCATGCAATAGTCTGCTTTCATTTTAAGAAAAATGATTACAGTATAATTTGTATAATAAAATCTCTTCTGAGAGATCACAATTTCCCTTCTGTTGGATGATGGCCAGGTTGTTTTGGGTGGGCAAGGGGAATATTCAAAAGTAGTATTCATGCTTTTTCAATGAAACATGCATTTAAATGAAACATGCATTTAAATGAACCACAAATCAACATGTCAGTTGAAGCTATGGAACTGGCTACTACAGTGACTTTATATTTTTTTAATTTTTAAAAATTTTACATTGAGTATAGTTGATTAACAATGTTGTGTTAGTTTCAGGTGTACAGCAAAGTGATTCAGTTATACATATACATGTATCTATTCTTTTTTGAATTCGTTTCCCATTTAGGTTATTATAGAATATTGGGCAGAGTTCCCTGTGCTCTACAGTAGGTCCTTGTTGGTTATCTGTTTTAAATATAGCAGTGTGTACATGTCAATCCCAAACTCCTAAGGTTTTGGTGCTTGTGATAATGTTTTCAGAGAAATTATGCAGTCTAAAATACTAATGTATTCCTACTCTTGTGTATTTTATTTTCTATGAAATATATTTATGTGCATATCCATTATCATATCAATCACAATGCCTGCTTGTTGTTATTTCCTTGAGCCTATTAAAGTAAATGATTTATATTTTTCCTAGAAGTTCATATACAGTGCTTTTTTATTCACTCATAAAAACCATATTTATTTTGAAAGCTATAATTTCACATACTCACACTAGAATTATATATAATAAAGTCCCAGCCTGTAGGGAACAAGTTCGAAAATAAATAGGCGTACCTGAAGTAGAAAAAAAATAGGCATACCTGAAGAAACAAAGAACAAATTTCAAATATATTGTACACAGGATTATTTGCTATTTATCAAATTTTATATTTTGTTTAGTATTTTTTCATTTTTTTCCATAAAAAAGAGTCCATAGTATAGTTAAATGTTTTTCTTTGTTTTTTTTGGTATGCCCGCCGTGGCTCACGGGCCCAGCCGCTCCGCGGCATGTGGGATCTTCCCAGACCGGAGCACGAACCCACGTCCCCTGCAACGGCAGGCGGACTCTCAACCACTGCGCAACCAGAGAAGCCCTAGTTAAATGTGTTTTAAATGTTTGTATCCTTATAGGTCTTTTCATATTCTTACATAAATAAATAACAAAAGGAAAGTATTTATTTGAATACAATGAGATGATTGGACTCTTGATTTTTGGAGTCAAACAGAGATGAGTTCAAAATTCAGACTTCGCTACTAATTAGCTGTGTGATTGTAGGTGGGTGACTTGACCTCTCTTAGACCTTGCTTTTTACCTCCCTAAGAAGGAATAACATCTGCTTTGCCGGGTTGTTGTAAAGGATTTTTATCCATCCATTTCATCAACATATAAGCATTTCTAAGTGCTACTACTTTATAACACAATTTTTTTTTTTTTTTTTAGTTGGGAGGAAACTTTAATGAAGAAAAAATTACGAGCAAAAGCAAGAGGTACGTAAATTTGTTTTTCCTCCAGAGACCATACATACTCCAGCAATGTGGATGAAATGTCCCCATTTTCAACCCTATATATTTATCCAAATCAGATAGATAGATAGATAGATGATAGATAGATGATAGATAGATGATAGATAGATGATAGATAGATGATAGATAGATGATAGATAGATTCAAGGTGCTCTTCTCCTTCCTACAGAGAGCTGTTTATTAAGGCAGCAAATATTTCTTGAGTGTCTAATCCATGCTGGGCACTATGCTTGGTGCTGGAGGCTGTGAACAAGACAACGAGTAGTAGTCATTCCACATGCTAATACAGGATGCTAGTTAAGAGTTCTGGTTACAAGAAACAGCTACTCTAGCAAATGTAAGCAAAAATGGGAATTTATTGGAAAGCTACTACTGGTAGGGTTAAACATCCAAACCCTGGATAGGGTAGAACCAGGAATTCATGGACCTTCCCCTTTGGGCAATGATGTCATTATGGTGACTCAGCCCCAACAAGTCCCAACCGCTGTGTCTTTCAGGTCAAGTTTCTGAAGAGAGAAACTCATTGGCTCAGCTTGGGTACAGTGTCTATCCCTGGTCCAATCACCCATGGCCAGAATGGCCAGCTCATGTGGCTTGAACCTGCCCAACATATCTGAGTCTTCCGAGAAACTGAAAGAGTTTGTGAGTAGAGCAGACACTCGTTAGTTTCTATATCTTGCAGCCCTAACATTTCAATAGGTTCAGGGTTATATTCAAAATATTTAACAACTGCTATGACCCAGGCAGTGACTAGTCCAACCAGTGCTGGCTGTAGCCTAGAAACAGGGTCCAGGAGGGTCCTTGCTGGGTCAGGCGTTAACCCTGTATAACACAAATATTGAAATAAATAAAACTCCCCTTCATTCAGTTATGTTACAGTTCATCAATATCTCAAAAATGTGGCACCAGAATTAAATACAAATATGATAAAATGTTAAACAAAAAGCTCTTCAAGTCTTTGTTTACCTTTATTACTATGTAGCACTGATCAGCTACTTTGGGAAGTGCTAGGTAAGTGTGTGTTGGATGGGTGGACCCTTCAAACAAGAGTCACTGCCAAGTTACAACAGGACTAGTTACCTCCTGTGATCTGGTCACTAAAATGGCTAATTGAAAACTGAATTGCAGCCATGAGGCTTCAAGAGAGGCTCACCTCCACTATCCTTCACTGAAGCAAAAAGAAGGTCTGGTCAGACCCAAATGAGACCAACGAAATCACCAATGTCAATTCCCAACAATGGATTGGGAAGCTGATCTAAGATGGGCTGATCATCTGGAAACCTTTAACTGTCCATTCCTGCGCTCAATGCTGGAAAAACACCTTGGCCTGTCTCAAGGGCCGGGATGGGGACTTGGGCATGCAAAATGTACTATCATTGTTCAAATGCCTGAGAAGGTAACCTGGATGAGAATTCTGCATTGGCTGCTCAGAAGATACCATGAATCTAAGAAGACTGATCACCACATGTATCACAGCCAGCACCTGAAGGTGAAGGGGAACATGTTTAAAAACAAGTGGATTCTCACGGAACACTTCCACAAGCTGAAAACAGACACGCCCAGCAAGATGCAGCTGGCTGACCAGACTGAGGTCTAAGATCAAGGAAGCACTCTGAGAGCAACTCCAAGCCAAGCAGGAAGAGATCACGAGGAATGAGACCAACAACTAAAGCTCTCCATCTCTTGTCTGTACATAGTGGCCTCTGCAATTGTATAGATCCGTCATTCGATAAAACAAGCCTTTATCTGTCTGAGGTGGAAAAAGTGAATTGCATTTATTTTTCTGTCAGCTCTTTGGATATGTTGAACATTCAACCAATTAAAAATCTGAGTCTTTCACATGAACTACTGTTCAATGAGATCTCCCTCTCTCTGTTTATGGGCTATTGATTTACTGAACCGAAATATAGGATTTTACGTTCATCTTTAGTTACATTTCATCCTATTAGCTTCAACCAATTTGATTTAACCTGTTGAGTTCTGTTGGCTCTTAGTATGTCATGATGCATGCTAATTATTCCTTCCAGATTTGTGACGTTTGTGACTGTGATTACAGTATAAAACTCTATTCATCCAAATTGTTGACTTAAGAAAGATAAATAAAAAAGAAGATAATGTGGAGTGTAATGCCTTGTAACACGTCACCCAAGCCTTGTGCTAAGTTGTTCCCAAGGCAATAAATGGCCACCCTTGATTTTCAGATGCCAGTGGTGTAACTATATGTATTTTCATCTAGTGCAAATTTCTGCATTTTTTTTCTGCCAGGATATAAAAGTCTTTAGTTGTATTTTGGCATTTCTCTCCAATATTCTTTAAACATCACCAATAGTACTTCGTAAGTCGCTTACAGAAGTCATTCCAACCAAAGAATAAAGTTCAACTAGATCTGGACACGTTCCCTGATTTAAATTATCTAGGTACCCTTATTCCGTGCTACTCTATTTGGACTTCCCTCAACTTCTTACTTCCCTACGACTCATATTTCTCTATTAATATTTGAGATTTAGTTTGCAGAAACTAACACAATATTGTAAATCAATCGTGTTTCAATAAAACAAATTAAAAACTTAAAAAAAAAATACTGCTGGGCTTCCCTGGTGGCGCAGTGGTTGAGAGTCCGCCTGCCGATGCTGGGGACACGGGTTCGTGCCCCAGTCCGGGAGGATCCCACGTGCCGCGGGGTGGCTGGGCCTGTGAGCCGTGGCCACTTAGCCTGCGTGTCCGGAGCCTGTGCTTCGCGACAGAAGAGGTCACAACGGTGAGAGGCCCGCATACTGAAAAAAAAAAAAAAAATACTGCTATCTAATCACTGAAAAATGACCTCACCAATATACAGAAAAAAAGAGGAAAGAAACACATCATCAACAACAGATGAGTTAGTGTGGTAGCTTTATATGTAATTTTTATCTTTTTTCTATTTTCTAAAAATATGGAAATATTTTTCACTTGTATTTCAGTTCAACCAGACATGGATTAGGCTCAAACTAAGAATTCACCAGACTATGGGAAAGCTTATACCACTGCATGTGTAAAATATATTTTTACTTAACAAATATTGATTCAGCATCTATTACTTACTAATGAAGAAAGAGCCAAAAGGTTCCCAAATGGAACAGTCTTACTGCAATTTGGAGAAACCAGTCATATTTTGTCCCTACAGCCTGTGTGTACCTGTTCTCCAGGTGAAATGCCCTTCTTCCATTTCCACCTCTCTACATTCTTACTCACCTTCCAAGGCCAATTTCAAATGCTAATTTACCAACAAAATCTGCCCTAATCCTGTCATCTAAATATGCCTTTGACAATTCAGAAGTCCCATCATATCCTGCCTTAAGATCAACTGTGTATGTTGAGGCCTTATGGGATGGGGGATATGTCCCTTATAGGCAAAAAATGTATTTTAGTCAGTTTTCTTAGATTCTCCATAGGACCTAGCGTGATATGCCATAAATACTTTCTGAAAAAAGGAAACAATTAAAGGTAATTAATCTACTCTGTTAACACTTCCCTATTCAGGAAGTAAATCAGCCCTCTCAAATCATAGTCAGATAGAACATGAGAGAGAATACTAAACACTGGCTGGGATAGTTAGGAGGATTAACTTTTTTCCACCTTTTTCTCTAGTCAGATTTGTTCTTTTGTGTAGAAACAAGGTCCTCATTGGTAGGTTGGTAGCTCTTAATCTCAGCTGGATGGAATTTCATCTCGTTTTCAGCTGGATAGAAGTAGGCTGGCTATATGCTTGTTAGTATTTAAGAAGTCCCTTACCTTGGGGGGTAGCACTTTTTATGCCTGGTTTTTCCTAAAGTTGAGATGGCATCCCAGGCAGAGGGCCTTCTTTCTGAAGAGTGTAGGGTTGCTATTAATCAAATAGCATCTTATGAGCTGCATGTCAGTGATGCTTATTTATCTATGGTTAGTATGGGTCCTTGAGCCACTGTGAGGGAGGTTTCAGTTCTGATCTGGATAATATATCTTATATATCCTTTCTAATTGTGGTTATGGCCATGTTTGTTGTTTGATACTAGACGTAACAACAATTTAGTGGCTGGGATTTTGCTTCTCTGTGGCCCAATGATTTAGAGCTGTGATTTCAAATTGTGGGCTATTATTGGGAGAATCACAGTTATTTTCCAGAGGATTCCCAAAACTTGTATGGGCATCAGACACTGTTATAAATAATTTTTCACCCGTCTGCTATTTTAGAGCTAATGTAGATGTGGTAGGGTTAATGAAATAGATTGACTTTACAACGGCACTTAATTTATGCTGGACTTCTGCCACTTGTCGACATAATTACTGGTTATAGTGCTAGCATATAGGGTTCATAAATCTGACCCTTAAAGGGGCCTAATAGCAAAATGCTAGGCACCAGCATATTAGAATCTGAGTGGCTTCTCTTTGAAGTAGACTGGGTTCAGGAAGGCAGCTGGGGCCTTCTGGAAGTCAAAGGACAAAGTGAGGACCCTGGACTGAACAAAGAAGGCCTCTTTGGATAGCCACAGAGACAACAAAGTGAGTTTGTGTGAGATTACAGTCTTAAACATAGACTTCTCTCACCTCCAGTCTCTCCCTATTCTTATCCCTGTCCCAGGTCTGTTATTACATTGAAGATACAGAAGTGCCTTCTTTTCATACATTTTTCCAAGATCAAGCTGAGGTGAAGAGAGAGCATGCAAAGCAGTTCATAAAATATCTAAGAAAATATAAGTGTAAAGTCTGCCTTCCGGTGATTAAGGTGACTATGTAACTTTGTTATGATGATCTCCATGGGGCCTTTGCTGGGTCTAGAGAACTAAATTCTGTTTTGTTTTGTTTTTGCGGTACACGGGCCTCTCACTGTTGTGGGCTCTCCTGTTGTGGAGCACAGGCTCCGGACACGCAGGCTCAGCGGCCATGGCTCACGGGCCGAGCCGCTCCGCGGCATGTGGGATCCTCCCGGACCGGGGCACGAACCCGCGTCCCCTGCATCGGCAGGTGGATTCTCAACCACTGCACCACCAGGGAAGCCTTAGAGAACTAAATTATTAGTTGCTCCCTGACTTGTTAGCTTACTCATGTTCCTACATGGGATGTTAGGGCAAGCATGTGTCTTCTTTGTAGCCTCTTCATATCATTTTGAGTAAACTTTAGCCGCTAAATGTATGTTTGGCTTTTCTCAAGGAGCCATACAAAGTGTCATCTCTGGACCACAGTGCCAGCATCACCTGGGAAGCTCACTGGAAATGCAGATTCATTGACCTCACTCTGATAAACTGAATCAGACTCTCTAAGGATGGGGCCCAAGGAGCTGTGTCTTACCGAGCTCTCCAGATGATTCTAATCCTCTGTATAGTTTGAGAAGAACTACTGGTCTCTTCCTAGAGCTGTTAGTATCCTATATTAGATCTTTAATTCAGATGTACGCTCAGGTATTTAATACAGCCATCTCTTCGATGTAGTAAAACAAACATTTTTTTCGCTGGAACAGACACTAAAGAAACAATCTGAGCCTTAGTCGAAGGTATTACATTTAGAAACATTCCTACTTATCTGAGGGGGTTCTTTTAACTCCAGGTCTATAAAAAAAACTAAATGTCTGGTGACTGAACTGAACCACCATCCAAAGCTAGTGAAATCCCAAAGCTAATGGAATAGTGCATATAACTGTGCTAGTGGTATCCATGCTTTGCAGAACATTAAAGTCACCTGGGGAGCTTTTAAAAACCCTGCTCCTCTGTCCCAATTAAGTCAGAATGTCTGCAGTTGAAAGCCAGACATCAGTATTTAAGGTGCCCCACTGATTCCATTGTGCCAGGAAGTGTGGAAATCATCGACCTCTGCAAATCTAGTCATAATTCTACCCAGGAAGTAGGATGTAACCAAGCTGTGCCTCAGGTAGGATAGTGACTCCCCTGTTTCTCTCCAACAGAGGCCTGATATAGATAACTGGGGAACTGGCAAACAAGCTATAGAGTCTGCTCTGCAGTTGGAGAAAGCGTTAAACACGCTGCTGCAAGAACTGAAGACCTTGGCTTCTAAGAATAAAGAAACCAATGTAAGTAGCAAACTGGTTCTGAAAGCAGTGTCATCTTTCACTTCTGGATTGTGGCTTGCTTTTGGGAAAGAGCGCAAGGCAATGGATTATCTAATGTGTCTATTTCCCCCGAAGGAAATATATGAACTTATTTCTTGGAGTAGTTGGGACATGGGAGGAGTAGGTGTCCTGGTAAGGAGAAATGCAACTCAATACAAGACGGGAAGACGACTTTTCAGGAATAATGCACTCTGGATATAAATAAACACATCTTGAGAACCACTGTCCTAGACTGCCCCTACAAAAGTGAATGTCAGTGGTGACCTATTCCATAGACTTCTCTGAAGTATTCTTGGTTAATAGTGAGCACTCTACCTCGCAGTGGTAACTTATTTCTCACCAACGCTTTAACTTTTCTGGAAGTCGAAGTGAAGAAAATGACCTAGTAGAAAAGTTATCAACCTAGATGCATACTGGACTTGCTGAGGAGCCCTGAAAATGATCAAATGCCTGAGCCTTATGCCAGAACACTAAAATTTAAATGCTTGAATGGGGTCTGGGAGCCTACTTGAAACTTACATGTCATTGAGATAGGGTGGAAAAAACATTGCAGTAGTAGCTTATTACTTAAATTAATCTGTACTTTTGATGAGTTGCCTTAACACTCATACTCATTGAAAGTGGATGTTTGTATTCATCTGGAGGTCTTGAAGGTCATAGATCAGTGCCCTTTGAACTTCAATATGCATATGAATTGCCTAGTTGCTTCTTAAAATATAGATTCTGATTTAGTAGGCCTGGAAGGGATTCAGGATTCTGCATTTCTGACAAGCTCCTAGGACTGCTGGACTAGGACTGAGCTATAATTTGGGTAGCAAGATCTTAGATTGCCTCCCATCGCAGACAAGGGCCTCGATGAGTTCTTCCTTGTTTTATTTCTGTAGCTCTCACGCTTCATGAAGAAGTTCCTGGATGAACAGACCAGGAACATAAGCTACCTGGAGTACCAGCTTGACTATCAGAAGGACTTAGAAAAGGCGGCCCAGAGTGAAGGACAGCCTGAAAAGGCTGCCGAAACATCTGAAACATCAGGTAAAGAGACAACATCTGAAGGCAGCACAGCAAATCTTCCCACCCAGCAGGTCCCAGCGTCAGCTACTTAAGAATCTTAATCTTCATTTGACAGAAGTGTGCTTTCCTTTTCACCTCACAAATAAATCTGTTTTGCATTATAATTATGTGTAAAGAGATTGATATTGGAGCACAAGAAGGGTTAGGTTCATTAATGTGAGTTTGGTGAAAGCTTCCTGAGGTACAGTGGGTGCATTTAAAAAAAAAAAAAAAAGGCTTTCCTCAACACCCAGATACAGAGTCAGGATTTGGTAAATTCAGCTAGTCCAAGTGGATATAGCAGAAATTAAGTAGTGAAACCTTAGGTCTCCCTAATGTCCTCCTCCCCCAGCTTGTATACACATCTTAAGTTTACAAAATAGTAGGGTTTTCTGAGTAAATGCAAAGCTAAAACTTAAGAACTCTTGGTCTAGAAAAGGTGACTCTCACTTGAAAGATATACAGTGTATAGGCAGCTGCAACCCAGGTGCATTTCCACAGCTGGAGGTAGGCATAGGGAACAGGAGGGTACCTAGGCAATTAAGCCACCACAGGGCTTCCCTGGTGGCGCAGTGATTGGGAGTCCGCCTGCCAATGCAGGGCATGCGGGTTCATGCCCCGGTCCGGGAGGAGCACGCGGAGCGGCTGGGCCCGTGGGCCATGGCTGCTGGGCCTGCGCGTCCAGAGTCTGTGCTCCGCAACCTGTGGCCCGCAACGGGAGAGGCCACAGCAGTGAGAGGCCCGCGTACCGCAAAAAAAAAAAAAGACACTACAGACAAGTGTTGGGATGCCCCGACCCCCTCCACTGTGGGCTACCTAGCAGCTACTGGGGTAACTGCTTTCAGGAGCAAACAATGAGCATGCAAGCTTGGATCAGACCCAAGGACCTCAGGTGGCTAGTACCACCTGGGAAGAAAGGGGGCGCTATAGGCTTGTATCCTGGCTTTAAAACTGACCAGCTCCATGGCCTTGAATAAGTTTTTATTTACCTCACTCATTGATACAGTTTAGTCATCTGTAAAGTAGGATTAATATTACTTAGTTCATAAAGTTAATAAGAGGATTAAGTATGTAAAGTATCTAAAAACAGCACCTGCTCAGATTATGTATTCTGTTATTTGTATAATAAACAGTGCCATTTCTTAAACTTGGAAAGCCAGTACATAATGAAAGCACTTAGAATAAGAAAACATGTGACTGAAATTGAGACAGAATCTTAAAACATTTAATATTAGAAGTATCTTGTTCTACATATTTAATCATCACCACAAGCCTATGAGATAGGTTCTTTTTTATCTCCATTTTACAGATGACACTGAGACAAAACAGTAACTTACCCAAAGTCATACCGCTACTTAGTGGTGGAGCTGAGGAAGGATTAATTAACTGTCTGATAAATATTCTCTATTATGGTGTTCATGAAAAGTGATGTTGAATTGCTAAAAAAAGCTTAATCGATTTCAACTTTTATGTTTATGTTTTGCTAAAACTACTTATTTTTGAACCATGCTTCTTTCATTTTATTTTTTTTAAATTGTGGTAAGAATACTTAACTTGAAATCTACCCACTTACATTTTTAAGTGCACAATACAGTATTGTTGGTACTTCACTGGTGGTTCAGTGATAAAGAATCTGCCTTCCAATGCAGGGGACGCAGTTTCCATCCCTGGTCAGGGAACAAAGATCCCACAGGCCACGGGGCAACTAAGCCCACACACCACAACTACTGAGCTCGCGCGCCTCAACTAGAGAGAGAGACAGAGAGAGAAGAAAAAAACCCCGCGTGCCACAACGAAGAGCCCCCGCGCCGCAAGGAAATAGCCCACGTGTCTCAACGAAGATCCCGCCTGATGCAACTAAGATGCAACGCTGCCATAAATAAATAAATAAATAAAAATTTTAAAAATACAGTCTTGATAACTATAGGTACTATGTTGTACAACAGATCTTTAGAACTTATTCATCTTGCATAACTGAAACTTCATATGAATTGAACAGCCCCCCACATCCCCTTTCTTTTGAATGTATGTCCATGTTTACTCTGCTCTTCTATTCATTCCTATGTTGCATGAATGTTTTTAGCAGGTCATTACTACTGCAATCACTGTGCAAAAATCCATATGCCATGTATGCTTTAAAATGTTCAATGCCCACTTGTTATGTTACATTTGTATTAATAAAGATTGCACATTAAAAAAAAAAAAGTATCTTGTTCTAAAGGGAATAGTCAACCACATAGTGGACTTCTTTTCCTACCTCTTCACACCTTTTCTACAAGTCACACATCTTGAAAATCACTGCCATGGCGAGCTTGTCACCACTGGAGAAATACTAGTTTACAAAGCATTCTTGAATAAATTCTCACTTTTATAATTACTAATTTATATCCAATTTTACACTTGTTAATGAATGATAGAATTTCACATTGAATTCGGAATAAGACAAGACTGCATTATTCTCAGCACTACTTATTGTTTTTTCTGAATGTTCTCAAGCAGAGTTTCTCAACCTCAGTACTACTGACATTTTGAGGCAAATGACCCTTGTTATGTGGAGTAATCGTTTGCATTGTAAGGTGTCTAGCAGCACCCCTGGCCTCTACCTACTAGATGGAACCTTCTCCAGTTGTGGGAAAACTGTTTCCAGACATTGCCAAATATCTCTTGAGAGGCAAAAATCACCCTGTTTGAGCACCACTATTATAGGCAATGCAATAGAAAAGCTAAAGGAAAAGATCTGTTTAAAAAAACTTATTTAAACTTAGAAAAGTTATAAACTTTCTTGTTAAGTTATAAGTCATCCTGCATCTAGCCAGGATGCAGGATGAATATCTACAAATCAACTTTTCATATATAGTATCAACAAATGAGAGAATATTTTTTAAAAGATATCTTGTTTAGCCACAAATATCAATACATAAGATATCTAGGAATAATTTTAATAAAAGTAGCTTGGAAACTTTATAAAATAAAACTAAAATGTTTCCTGAAAGAAAGAAGCTTTGAATAATGAAAAGAGAAGAGGAAGATTAAATTTGAAAATTGTGACACCTTCCAAATCAAAGGTCTAAAGCAATTTTGTTCATGATCCTAACAGGATTTTGAAGGTTTAGACAGTTTAGTACCAAAGAGTAAGCTCCGGTCATGGGGAAAAACACGGGAACACACATAAAACTTCCTTAACATCATTAGTCACCGGGAAATACAAACCCCAAAACCACAATGAGTCACTATATACTCATCAGAATGGCTAAAATTAAAATGACTATCAACACCATATGCTGGCAA
This sequence comes from Lipotes vexillifer, assembly GCF_000442215.2. NCBI lineage: Eukaryota > Metazoa > Chordata > Mammalia > Artiodactyla > Lipotidae > Lipotes > Lipotes vexillifer. The sequence continues at coordinate 3,003,730 of NW_006787097.1, forward strand.
GGTGGTGAAATAACTGAATCTCTCACACATTGTTGGTGAGAATGTAAAGTGGTACAATCACTTTGGAAAAAGACATGTCATTTTATCTTATAAAATAAGCATATACATACCTCATGCCTTTTGGGAGGACAAAATTCAGCCCATAATAAATAATATTGTTAACTAAAATTGAGTAGAGAAAGCTACAAAGAAAAGAAAGGAAGGAGTTACAAGCTAATTCACTTGATGTTCACAGTAGGAGTCAATAGATACTGCCTGAAGAAAGAGGGTTCTAAAAGTTTTATGTAAAAGTCTAATTATAAAGACAGTCACTAGAACAAAAATATCATAAGGACTATAATTTTTAATATAACAGCCTCCATAGTGAAAGCTTATATAAATACAATCATCATACTACATTTTATTTTGTAACCCTTATGTTAGTCCTTGTTTTAGCCATAGTTTCATTGTTAAATACATTCAGTGTTCACTCCCAGGACTTTGCTGATGTTTCCCTGATCATTTTTCTGCTTGGGTCAATTTTGTTCTTTGGGAGGTACTTCAGCAAGGCCTAACGCAGATAGTATTCCCACAGTCCATGAATTTGCAGAAATTTTTGCCTGTACCTTTGACACTTGAAGAATATCTTGGATGGATTTAAAATCCTTGGCTCAAACTCTCCTCAAGTATCTGATAAATATTGTTCTGTTTCTGTTAGCATTGACTCTAGCTATGCCAACTTGTCTTTCTTTCACTTATAAATGACACAATGTTTTTGCCCAGATTCTCAAAGTGTGCTACTAGTGTTAGTAGGCTACATCTTGTGTTGGCAGGGTATGTGTTAGTAGGATATGTCTTGGTATTGATCATTCTGAGACAGTTTTCTTCCATATCTTGGGTATGCTTTTTAATATACAAATTCAAGTCCTATTTCACAGCATTTTCTAATGTTTGCTTTACTCCATTCTTTTGTATTTCCTCCAACTGGAAGAACTCCAATTATTCATATTTTGAATCATTTTTGCCTACCATTTATAACATTTACTTTAAAAAAATCTTTTTCCTTATTTCCCTTATACTTCATTTTTTCCATATGTATAAACTGTGTCCTGCTGTGCTTTCTATAGGGTCTATTTCTTCTTATGCTATTTGTAATTTAGTCTCTATTTATGAAATGATTCTGTTTCTTCCATTTCTTTCCTAAATTTTACTAGGTACCATTTCAGATCTTCCTATCGACTGACCATCAGCTTCCTTTGGTGGCCAAGTCTTCCCTGTGTTAATGTATCTATTTATTTTTAAAAGGTTACATTCCATTTACAACTATTACAAGATATTGGCTATATTCCCCAAGTTGTACAATACATCTTTGTAGCTTATCTTACACCCAATAGTTTGTACCTCCCACTCCCTCACCCCTTCACCCTTCCCCATACTTGTAACCACTAGTTTGTTCTCTGTATCTGTGAGTCTGCTTCTTTTTTGTTATGTTCACTAGTTTATTGTATTTTTTTAGATTTCATGTATAAGTGATATCACGCAGTATTAGTTTTTCTCTGTCTGATGTATTTCACCTAGCATTATGCCCTCCAAGTCCATACATGTTGCTGCAAATGGCAAAATTTCATTCTTTTTATGGCCGAGTAGTATCCCATTGTGTCTATGTGTGTGTGTGTGTGTGTGTGTGTGTGTGTGTGTGTGTGTGTGTGTGTGTATATGTGTATATATATATATATATATATGTATGTATATATACCACATTTTCCTTATCGAGTCATCTGCTGATGGATACTTAGGTTGCTTCCATACCTCGGCAATTGTGACTAATGCTGCTATGAACGTTGGGGTCCATGTATCAATGCCTTTTAGAATTAGTGTTTTTGTTTTTTTTCAATATTTACCCAGGAGTGGAATTGCTGGTTCATATTATAGTTCTATTTTTAGTTTTTTGAGAAACCTCCATACTGTTTTCCACAGTGGCTGCACCAATTTACATTCCTACCAACACTGTAGGAGGGTTCCCTTTTCTCCACATCCTCGCCAACACTTGTTATTTGTGTTCTTTTTGATGATAGCCATTCTGACCAGCATGAGGTGATATCTCATTGTGGTTTTGATTTGCATTTCCCTGATTATTAGTGATGTAGAGCATCTTTTCATGTGCCTGTTGGCCATCTGCATTTCTTCTTTGGAAAAATATATATTCAGTCCTTCTGCCCATTTTTTAATTTTTACTTTTTTGATGTTGAATTGTATGAGCTGTTTATATATGTTAAATATTAACCCCTTATAGGTCATATCATTTGCAAATATTTTCTCCCATATCCCCTCCCATTAAGTAGGTTGTCTTTTTGTTTTGTTGATGGTTTCCTTTGCTGTGAAGAACCTTTAGTTTTATTTAGGTCCCATTTGTTTATTTTTGCTTTTGTTTCCTTTGCTTTAGGAGAGGGATCCAAAAAAAATATTGCTGCAATTTATGTCAAAGAATGTTCTGCCTATATTTTCCTCAAGGAGTTTTATAGTATCTGGTCTTACATTTAGGTCTTTAATCCATTTTGAGTTTATTTTGTATATGGTGTTAGAGAGTGTTCTAATTTCATTCTTTTACATGTAGCTGTCTTGTTTTCCCAGCACCACTTATCAAAGAGACTGTCTTTTCTCCATTGTATATTCTTGCCTCCTTTGTCGTAGATTAATTTGACCATAGTGCATGGGTTTATTTCTGGGCTGTCTTTCCTGTTCCATTCTATGTGTCTGTTTTTTGTGCCAGTACCATACTGTTTCGATTACTGTAGCTTTGTAGTATAGTCTTCTTCCAGCTCTGTTCTTTCTCTAGATTGTTTTGACTATTTGGGGTCTTTTATGTTTCCATACAAATTTTAAAATTATTTGTTCTAGTTCTGTGAAAAATGCCATTGGTATTTTTATATGGATTGCATTGGATCTGTAGATTGCCTTGGGTAGTATGGTCATTTTAACAATATTGATGCTTCCAATCCAAGAACACAGTATATCTTTCCATCTGTTAGTGTCATCTTCAATTTCTTTCATCAGAGTCTTATAGTTTTCCAAGTACAGGTGTTTTGCCTCCTGAGGTATTTTATTTTATTTTATACCTAGGTTTATTCCTAGGTATTTTATTCTTTTTGATGTTATGGTAAATGGGATGTTTCCTTAATTCCTCTTTCTGATAGTTCATTGCTAGTGTATAGAAATGCAACAGATTTCTGTATATTAAATTTGCATCCTGCAACTTTACCAAATTCATTGATGAGCTCTAGTAGTTTTCTGGTGGCATTTTTCAGATTTTCTATATATAGTATCATGTCATCTGCAAACAGTGACAGTTTTACTTCTTCCTTTCCAATATGGATTCTTTTCAGTTATTTTTCTCCTCTGATTGCTATGGCTAGGACTTCCAAAACTATGTTGAATAAAATTGGTGAGAGTGGGCATCCTTGTCATGTTCCTGATCTTAGAGGAAATGCTCTTAACTTTTCACCATTGACTATGATTTCCATTTGCATGGAATACCATTTTCCATCCCTTCACTTTCAGTCTGTATGTGTCCCTAGATCTGAAGTGAGTCTCTTGTAGGCAGCATATATACAAGTCTTGTTTTTGTATCCATTCAACCACTCTGTGGCTTTTGGTTGAAGCATTTAGTCTGTTTATATTTAAGGTAATTTTCACTGTGTATGTTCTTACTGCCATTTTGTTAATTGTTTGGGATTTGTTTTTGTATGTCTTTTTTTGCCATTATTCTTCTTTTGTTCTCCTCCTGTGATTTGATGACTACCTTTAGTGTTCTGTTTGGATTCATTTTTCTTTTTTATGTGTATATCTATTATAGGTTTTTGGTTTGCAGTTACCATGAGGTTTTTTTTTTTTATAGCTGTCTATATACATAATTGTTTTAATTGCTGATCTCTTCATTTAAAATGCATTTTTAAAACCCTGCATTTGTATTCTCCTCCCCTCATGATTACTGTTTTTGATATAATATTTAATATCTAATTGTTTCATGTATCCCTTAACTGCTTATTGTAAATATAGATGATTTTACTACTCCTGTCTTTTATCCTCCCTATGAGTTTTGTTTTTGGATGATTTCCTACCTTTACTGTGTGTTTGCCTTTACTGCTGAGTTTTTCACTTCACAATTTTCTTGTTTCTAGTTGTGGCCTTTTCTTTTTTGCCTAGAAAAGATCCTTTAACATTTGTTATAAAGCTGATTTGGTGGTGCTGAACTCTTTTAATTTTTGCTTGTCCGTAAAGCTTCTGATTTCTCCATCAAATCTGAACAAAAGCCTTGCTGGGTAAAGTATCCTTGGTTGTAGGTTTTTCCCTTTCATCACTTTAAATATATTGTGCCATTCCCTTCTGGCCTGCAGAGTTTCTGCTGAAAAATTAGCTGATAGCCTTATGGGAGTTTCCTTGTATGTTGTCATGTATTTATTTTTTATTGTTTTCTTTCCTGTCTGCAATTGCATCAAGATTTTACGCCTCTTTATTCATGTTGGAATGTTATATTGCACTTTTCTTCTGCTTTGGGCTGATATTTTTGTAGGGAGTGTTGTTAATCTATAGAGAAGTTTTGTATCTATTTTCAGGTCTTTTTTTTTTTTGCCCTTTTGTTTCCCTAGAGCAGCTTCCTTTGGATGTTTTAGTTGCACAATACTTTGTCAATTATATTTAAATAAGTCAGATTTTTCTCAGTTTGAAGGAGGATCTTTTGAAGTGAGGGAAGGGGTAGCTTTCCCAGTTTCTCAGTTCAAGAGCTCCCTCTTCTATTGCTATTATAAATTGCACTTCTGGTACTAAGTCTTACCTAAATTTCAGATCTTAACTTGGTTCACAAAGGCTCCCACCATCAGTTCCAAACTTCTATAGTATCTTTACCACCTCTGGTGAAGAAGCACTTTCACCAAGGAATCTTGTCCTAATTTCCACTTTGTAACTCCCCTCTTATTTATTTATTTATTGGTCATCAAATAACCCTTTATTTAATTATTTTCCTTTGTAGTTCTTAACTAGCTAGGCATTCCACTGTACCACTGTTGATGTCATCTCCTGTCGTGAGGGTGGCAGCCATCAGCATTGCAACCCATGGGCTGGAAAATCCCCAGGATCTCTTTAATGGTTCCAGAGAGTTCTCTAGCTAAAGATCAGTGCCTCATCTGTTGCACAATGTTGACAATCTCATCAAAAGTGATGTTTCCACTGTGCTTAATGTTTTTCTGCTTCTTTCTGTCTCTTGGCAGTTCTTTGACGGCTTTGATGATCAAGACAGAGGCAGAAGGTACTACCTCAATCTGGGCCTGTGAGTTCTGAATGGTCAGATTCACTGTAATTCTCAGACCCTTCCAATTACTAGTTGCCTTGGAGATGTCACCACCAACCTCTTTTGGAGACAGACCTAGGGAGCCGATATTGCTGGCCAGGGCAAATGTGGCACCGACTTCCCCATCAGTGCACCTCAGATATACAGCTTTTACCTCCTTGGGGTTGAACTTAGGCAGAAAGGTGGAGGTGGCTGGTGTCATATGAACCCACATTTGGGATGACCCAAGAAAGTTGCACCTTGGCCACTTCAAGCTGAAAGCTGAAAGCTCCCTTCTGTTTTAAAAGTGCTATTTTCCCAGACAGCCTCTTCAATAAGTGGTGCTGGGAAAACTGGACAGGTACATGTAAAAGTATGAGATTAGAACACTCCTTAACACCATGCACAAAAATAAACTCAAAATGGATTAAAGATCTAAATGTAAGGCCAGAAACTATCAAACTCTTAGAGGAAAACATAGGCAGAACACTCTATGACATAAATCACAGCAAGATCCTTTTTGACCCACTTCCTAGAGAAATGGTAATAAAAACAAAAATAAACAAATGGGACCTAATGAAACTTCAAAGCTTTTGCACAGCAAAGGAAACCATAAACAAGACAAAAAGACAACCCTCAGAATGGGAGAAAATATTTGCAAATGAAGCAACTGACAAAGGATTAATCTCCAAGATTTACAAGCAGCTCATGCAGCTCAATAACAAAAAAACAAACAACTGAATCCAAAAATGGGCAGAAGACCTAAATAGACATTTCTCCAAAGAAGATATACAGATTACCAACAAACACATGAAAGAATGCTCAACATCATTAATCATTAGAGAAATGTAAATCAAAACTACAATGAGATATCATCTCACACCAGTCAGAATGGCCATCATCAAAAAATCTAGAAACAATCAATGCTGGAGAGGGTGGGGAGAAAAGGGAACACTCTTGCACTGCTGGTGGGAATGTGAATTGGTACAGCCACTATGGAGAACAGTATGGAAGTTCCTTAAAAAACTACAAATAGAACTAGCATATGACCCAGCAATCCCACTACTGGGCATATATCCTGAGAAACCCATAATCCAAAAAGAGTCATGTACCACAATGTTCATTGCAGCTCTATTTACCATAGCCAGGACATGGAAGCAACCTAAGTGTCCATCATTGGATGAATGGATAAAGAAGACATGGCATATATATACAATGGAATATTACTCAGCCATAAAAAGAAACGAAATTGAGACATTTGTAATGAGGTGGATGGACCTAGAGTCTGTCATACAGAGTGAAGTAAGTCAGAAAGAGAAAAACAAATACCGTATGCTAACACATATATATGGAATCTAAGAAAGAAAAAAAAATGTCATGAAGAACCTAGGGGTAAGATGGGAATAAAGACACAGACCTTCTAGAGAATGGACTTGAGGATATGGGGAGGGGGAAGGGTAAGCTGTGACAAAGTGAGAGAGTGGCATGGACATATATACACTACCAAACGTAAAACAGATAGCTAGTGGGAAGCAGACGCATAGCAAAGGGAGATCAGCTCAGTGCTTTGTGACCACCTAGAGGGGTGGGATAGGGAGGGTGGGAGGGAGGGAGGCTCAAGAGGGAAGAGATATGGGAACATATGTATATGTATAACTGATTCACTTTGTTATAAAGCAGAAACTAACACACCATTGTAAAGCAATTACACTGCAATAAAGATGTTAACAAAAAGAAAGTGCTATTTTCTCAAATCTGCCACGTCTTTGTGACTCCTCGCCCAAACATATTCTAAGCCTTCTATCACCAACCCTCTCATTGCACCTGCCCTCTTTGATCACAGTTCTCACTGGTGATCTGACCTCATCCTTTTGGGAGTGAATATTTACTGTTGATTTCTCACATCTGCCACAGACATCCTGTTCTCAGAAACACCTGCAGCACTGTTGTGGCTTCCTAAACTAAAACTTATGACTTCAGATGCCCAAAACCTTTATCATCCGGGATACTTAAAGAAAGAGAGTAGAGGAGAAAAAATTCAGTAATAATAGATGTCATAAAGAACACACTAAAATGTTTACTTCCTAAACGTGAGGAATACCCCTTGAATGCAAAAATCATATCATTTGTCTGCTAAAGAGGGTTCAGGAAGAGCGCTATGCTGACAGAAAGTCCTTCGGGAAACATTAGGTACATAAGTGCAAAAAGACTCGTGAAGACAACCTGGAGTGGACGAAGGTTGGATTGGATTTTGTGACTATAGAAAAGAGAGATACTGGGCTTCCCTGGTGGAGCAGTGGTAAAGAATTCGCCTGAATGCAGGGGACACGGGTTCGAGCCCTGGTCTGGGAAGATCCCGCATGCTGCAGAGCAACTAAGCCCGTGAGCCACAACTACTGAGCCTGTTTGTGACAACTACTGAAGCCCACGCACCTAGAGCCCGTACTCCGCAAAAAGAGAAGTCACTGCAATGAGAAGCCCGAGCACCGCAACGAAGAGTAGCCCCCACTCACCGCAACTAGAGAAAGCCCATGTGCAGCAGCAAAGACCCAATGCAACCAAAAATAAATAAAAATTAAAATACATAAATTTATTTCTTAAAAAATGAAAAGAGATATTGCTTTAGAAAAAAATATCAAAATCACTTAGCCTAGATTGCTATCCTGGTCCTTTCTCACCTACAGGAAATTCTTACAAATGGATGATCCAGAAATCTCCAACTCAAACAACAACGATAAATACAAAAGAAGAAGGAGTTGGGTTATCAAGCAGGGTGGTTCCTCCTGGAGACTCTAAGGGAGAAACTCTTTCATGCCTCTCTCCTAACTTCTGGTGTTGCTGGCAATTCTTGGCATTCCTTGGCTTGTGGAAGCATCACTGCAATCTCTGCCCCCATATTCACATTGCCTTCTCCCTGTGTTTCTCCCCTTCTGTCTCCTATAAGGACATTTGCATTGGATTTAGGGCCCACTCTAACCCAGCATGATTTCATTTTGATCCTTATCCTAATTATATCTACAAAGACCCTTACTGAAAATAAAATCACATTTTGAGTTTCTGGGTATACATGAATTTCGTGGGACACTATCCAACCCACCACAGCATCCATAAAGCCTCTTTGCAGCTAAGACCCCAGCACCCCTATTTATCACCTCTAAATTGATTTGTTCCTCTTTTATCAAATACTTAGTATGTGACAGGCACCGTTCTAAGCATTTCACAATAACTCATTTAGGAAGATGGCGGAAGAGTAAGATGCGGAGATCACCTTCCTCCCCACAGATACATCAGAAATACATCTACACATGGAACAACTCCTACAGAACACCCACTGAACTCTGGCAGAAGACCTCAGACCTCCCAAAAGGCAAGAAACTCCCCACATACCTGAGTAGGGCAAAAGAAAAAAGAAAAAACACAGACAAAAGAATAGGGACGGGACCTGCACCAGTGGGAGGGATCTGTGAAGGAAGAAAGGTTTCCACACACTAGAAGCCCCTTTGCGGGCGGAGTCTGCGGGTGGCGGAGGGAGAAAGCCTCGGAGCCGCGGAGGAGAGCGCAGCAACAGGGGTGCGGAGGGCAAAGCGGAGAGATTCCCGCACAGAGGATCAGTGCCAACCGGCACTCACCAGGCCAAGAGGCTTGTCTGCTCACCCGCCGGGGCGGGCGGGGCTGAGAGCTGAGGCTCGGGCTTCGGTCGGAGCACAGGGAGAGGACTGGCGGCGTGAACACAGCGTGAAGGGGCTAGTGCGCCACGGCAAGCCGGGAGGGAGTCCGGGGAAAAGTCTGGTCCTGCCGAAGAGATAAGAGACTTTTTCTTCCCTCTTTGTTTCCTGGTGCATGAGGAGAGGGGATTAAGAGCGCTGCTTAGGGCTTCCCTGGTGGCGCAGTGGTTGAGGGTCCCCCTGCCGATGCAGGGGACACGGGTTCATGCCTCGGTCCAGGAAGATCCCACATGCTGCGGAGCGACTGGGCCCATGAGCCATGGCTGCTGGGCCTGCGGGTCTGGAGCCTGGGCTCCACAACGGGAGAGGCCACAGCAGTGAGAGGGCCGCGTAAAGCAAAAAAATTTCCTGGTGTGCGAGGAGAAGGGATTAAGAGCACTGCTTAAAGGAGGTCCAGAGACAGGCGCGAGCCGCAGCTAACAGCACGGACCCCAGAGACGGGCATGAGATGCTAAGGCTGCTGCTTCCACCAAGAAGCCTCTGTGCGAGCACAGGTCACTTTCCACACCCCACTTCCGGGGAGCCTGTGCAGCCCGCCACTGCCAGGGTCCCGCGATCCAGGGACAACTTCCCTGGGAGAATGCACGGCGCACCTCAGGCTGGTACAATGTCACGGCGGCCTCTGCCGCCGCAGGCTCGCCCCGCATCCGCACCCCGCGCTCCCCCCGGCCTGAGTGAGCCAGAGACCCCGAAGCAGCGGCTCCTTTAACCCCGTCCTGTCTGAGCGAAGAACAGACGCCCTCAGGTGACCTACATGCAGAGGTGGGGGCCAAATCCAAAGCTGAACCCGGGAGCTGTGAGAACAAAGAAGAGAAAGGGAAATCTCTCCCAGCAGCCTCAGAAGCAGTGGATTAAAGCTGCACAATCAACTTGATGTACCCTGCATCTGTGGAATACATGAATAGACAACAAATCATCCCAAATTGAGGAGGTGGACTTCGAGAGCAAGATATATTATTTTTCCTCTTTTCCTCTTTTTGTGAGTGTGTATATGTATGCTTCTGTGTGAGATTTTGTCTGTATAGCTTTGCTTTCACCATTTGTCCTAGGGTTCTGCCTGTCCGTTTTTCTTTCTTTCTTTTTTTTTTTTTTACTTAAAAAATTTTTTTTCTTAATAATTATTTTTTATTTTAATAACTTTATTTTACTATATCTTACTTTATTTTATTTTATCCTCTTTCTTTCTTTCTACTTTTTCTCCCTTTTATTCTGAGCCATGTGGATGAAAGGCTCTTGGTGCTACAGCCAGGAGTCAGTGCTGTGACTCTGAGGTGGGAGAGCCAACTACAGTACACTGGTCCACAAGAGACCTCCCAGCTCCACGTAATATCAATTGGCGAAAATCTCCCAGAGATCTCCATCTCAATGCCAAGACCCAGTTTCACTCAACGACCAGCAAGCTACACTGCTGGACACCCTATGCCAAACAACTAGCAAGACAGGAACACAACCCCACCCATTAGCACCAAGGCTGCCTAAAATCATAATAAGTCCACAGACACCCCAAAACACACCACCAGACGTGGACCTGCCCACTAGAGAGACAAGATCCAGCCTCATCCACCAGAACACAGGCACTAGTCCCCTCCACCAGGAAGCCTACACAACCCACTGAACGAACCTTAGCCACTGAGGACAGACACCTAAAACAGCGGGAACTATGAAACTGCAGCCCGCAAAAAGGAGACCCCAAACACAGTAAGATAAGCAAAATGAGAAGACAGAAACACACACAGCAGATGAAGGAGCAAGATAAAAACCAACTAGACATAACAAATGAAGAGGAAATAGGCAATCTACCTGAAAAAGAATTCAGAATAATGATAGTAAAGATGATCCAAAATCTTGGAAATAGAATAGACAAAATGAAAGAAACATTGAACAAGGACCTAGAAGAACTAAAGATGAACAAACAACGATGAACAACACAATAAATGAAATTAAAAATACTCTAGATGGGATCAATAGCAGAATGACTGAGGCAGAAGAACGGATAAGTGACCTGGAAGATAAAATAGTGAAAACAACTACTGCACAGCAGAATAAAGAAAAAAGAATGAAAAGAACTGAGGACAGTCTCAGAGACCTCTGGGACAACACTAAATGCACCAACTTTCGAATTATAGGGGTTCCAGAAGAAGAAGAGAAAAACAAAGGGACTGAGAAAATATTTGAAGAGATTATAGTTGAAAACTTCCCTAATATGGGAAAGGAAATAGTTAATGAAGTCCAGGAAGCACAGAGAGTCCCATACAGGATAAATCCAAGGAGAAATACGCCAAGACACATATTAATCAAACTGTCAAAAATTAAATACAAAGAAAACATATTAAAAGCAGCAAGGGAAAAACAACAAATAACACACAAGGGAATCCCCATAAGGTTAACAGCTGATCTTTCAGCAGAAACTCTGCAAGCCAGAAGGGACTGGCAGGACATATTTAAAGTGGTGAAGGAAAGAAACCTGCAACCAACATTACTCTACCCAGCAAGGATCTCATTCAGATTTGATGGAGAAATTAAAACCTTAACAGACAAGCAAAAACCGAGAGAGTTCAGCAGCACCAAGCCAGCTTTACAACAACTGCTAAAGGAGCTTCTCTAGGGAAGAAACACAAGAGAAGGACAAGACCTACAATAACGAACCCAAAACAATTAAGAAAATGGGAATAGGAACATACATATCGATAATTACCTTAAATGTAAATGGACTAAATGCTCCCACCAAAAGACACAGATTGGCTGAATGGATACAAAAACAAGACCCATATATTTGCTGTCTACAAGAGACCCACTTCAGACCTAGAGACACATACAGACTGAAAGTAAGGGGATGGAAAAAGATATTCCATGCAAATGGAAACCAAAAGAAAGCTGGAGTAGCAATTCTCATATCAGACAAAATAGACTTTAAAATAAAGACTATCAGAAGAGACAAAGAAGGACACTACATAATGATCAAGGGATCGATCCAAGAAGAAAATATAACAATAGTAAATATTTATGCACCCAACATAGGAGCACCTCAATACATAAGGCAAATACTAACAGCCATAAAAGAGGAAATCGACAGTAACACATTCATAGTAGGGGATGTTAACACCACACTTTCACCAATGGACAGATCATCCAAAGTGAAAATAAATAAGGAAACACAAGTTTTAAATGGTACATTAAACAAGATGGACTTAATTGATAGATATAGGACATTCCATCCAAAAATAACAGAATACACATTTTTCTCAAGTGTTCGTGGAACATTCTCCAGGATAGATCATATCTTGGGTCACAAATCAAGCCTTGGTAAATTTAAGAAGATTGAAAATGTATCAAGTATATTTTCTGACCACAACGCTATGAGACTAGATATCAATTACAGGAAAAGATCTGTAAAAAATAAAAACACATGGAGGCTAAACAATACACTACTTAGTAACGAAGTGATCACTGAAGAAATCAAAGAGGAAATTAAAAAATACCTAGAAACAAATGACAATGGAGACACGATGACCCAAAATCTATGGGATGCAGCAAAAGTCGTTCTAAGAGGGAAGTCTATAGCAATACCATCCTACCTTAAGAAACAGGAAACATCTCGAATAAACAACCTAACCTTGCACCTAAAGCAATTAGAGAAAGAAGAACAAAAAAAACCCAAAGTTAGCAGAAGGAAAGAAATCATAAAAATCAGGTCAGAAATAAATGAAAAAGAAATGAAGAAAATGATAGCAAAGATCAATAAAACTAAAAGATGGTTCCTTGAGAAGATAAACAAAATAGATAAACCATTAGCCAGACTCATTAAGAAAAAAAGGGAGAAGACTCAAATAAATGGAATTAGAAAAGAAAAAGGAGAAGTAACAACTGACACTGCAGAAATACAAAAGATCATGAGAGATTACTACAAGCAACTCTATGCCAATAAAATGGACAACCTGGAAGAAATGGACAAATTCTCAGAAAGGCACAACCTGCCAAGACTGAATCAGGAAGAAATAGAAAATATGAACAGACCAATCACAAGCACTGAAATTGAAACTGTGATTAAAACTCTTCCAACAATCAAAAGCCCAGGACCAAATGGCTTCACAGGCGAATTCTATCAAGCATTTAGAGAAGAGGTAACACCTATCCTTCTCAAACTCTTCCAAAATATAGCAGAGGGAGGAACACTCTCAAACTCATTCTACGAGGCCACCATCACCCTGATACCATAACCAGACAAGGATGTCAAAAAGAAAGAAAACTACAGGCCAATATCATTGATTAACATAGATGCAAAAATCCTCAACAAAATACTAGCAAACAGAATCCAACAGCACATTAAAAGGATCATACACCATGATCAAAGTGGTGTTTATTCCAGGAATGCAAGGATTCTTCAATATACGCAAATCAATTAACGTGATACACCATATTAACAAATTGAAGGAGAAAAACCATATGATCATCTCAATAGATGCAGAGAAAGCTTTTGACAAAATTCAACACCGATTTATGATAAAAACCCTGCAGAAAGTAGGCATAGAGGGAACTTTCCTCAACATAATAAGGGCCATATATGACAAACCCACAGCCAACATAGTCTTCAATGGTGAAAAGCTGAAACCATTTACAGTAAGATCAGGAACAAGACAATGTTGCCCACTCTCACCACTCTTATTCAACAGAGTTTTGGAAGTTTTAGCCACAGCAATCAGAGAAGAAAAGGAAATAAAAGGAATCCAAATCGGAAAAGAAGAAGTAAAGCTGTCACTGTTTGCAGATGACATGATACTATACATAGAGAATCCTAAAGATGCTACCAGAAAACTACTAGAGCTAATCAATGAATTTGGTAAAGTAGCAGGATACAAAATTAATGCACAGAAATCTCTGGCATTCCTATACACTAATGATGAAAAATCTGAAAGTGAAATCAAGAAAACACTCCCATTTACCATTGCAACAAAAAGAATAAAATATCTAGGAATAAACCTACCTAAGGAGACAAAAGACCTGTATGCAGAAAATTATAAGACACTGATGAAAGAAATTAAAGATGATACAAACAGATGGAGAGATATACCATGTTCTTGGATTGGAAGAATCAACATTGTGAAAATGACTCTACTTCCCAAAGCAATCTATAGATTCAATGCAATCCCTATCAAACTACCACTGGCATTTTTCACAGAACTAGAACAAAAAATTTCACAATTTGTATGGAAACACAAAAGACCCCGAATAGCCAAAGCAATCTTGAGAACAAAAAATGGAGCTGGAGGAATCAGGCTGCCTGACTTCAGACTATACTACAAAGCTACAGTAATCAAGACAGTATGGTACTGGCACAAAAACAGAAAGATAGATCAATGGAATAGGATAGAAAGCCCAGAGATAAACCCATGCACATATGGTCACCTTATCTTTGATAAAGGTGGCAGGAATATACAGTGGAGAAAGGACAGCCTCTTCAATAAGTGGTGCTGGGAAAACTGGACAGGTACATGTAAAAGCATGAGATTAGAACACTCCCTAACACCATCCACAAAAATAAGCTCAAAATGGATTAAAGATCTAAATGTAAGGCCAGAAACTATCAAACTCTTAGAGGAAAACATAAGCAGAACACTCTATGACATAAATCACAGCAAGATCCTTTTTGACCCACCTCCTAGAGAAATGGAAATATAAACAAAAATAAACAAATGGGACCTAATGAAACTTCAAAGCTTTTGCACAGCAAAGGAAACCATAAACAAGACCAAAAGACAGCCCTCAGAATGGGAGAAAATATTTGCAAATGAAGCAACTGACAAAGGATTAATCTCCAAGACTTACAAGCAGCTCATGCAGCTCAGTAACAAAAAAACAAAGAACTGAATCCAAAAATGGGCAGAAGACCTAAATAGACATTTCTCCAAAGAAGATATACAGATTACCAACAAACACATGAAAGAATGCTCAACATCATTAATCATTAGAGAAATGTAAATCAAAACTACAATGAGATATCATCTCACACCAGTCAGAATGGCCATCATCAAAAAATCTAGAAACAATCAATGCTGGAGAGGGTGGGAGAAAAGGGAACACTCTTGCACTGCTGGTGGGAATGTGAATTGGTACAGCCACTATGGAGAACAGTATGGAGGTTCCTTAGAAAACTACAAATAGAACTACCATATGACCCAGCAATCCCACTACTGGGCATATACCCTGAGAAAACTATAATCCAAAAAGAGTCATGTACCAAAATGTTCATTGCAGCTCTATTTACCATAGCCAGGACATGGAAGCAACCTAAGTGTCCATAATCGGATGAGTGGATAAAGAAGATGTGGCATATATATACAATGGAATATTACTCAGCCATAAAAAGAAACGAAATTGAGTTATTTGTAGTGAGGTGGTTGGACCTAGAGTCTGTCATACAGAGTGAAGTAAGTCAGAAAGAGAAAAACAAATACCGTATGCTAACACATATATATGGAATTTACGAAAAAAAAATGTCATGAAGAACCTAGGGGTAAGATGGGAAAAAAGACACAGATCTACTAGAGAATGGACTTGAGGATATGGGGAGGGGGAAGGGTAAGCTGTGACAAAGTGAGAGAGTGGCATGGACATATATACACTACCAAGCATAAAATAGATAGCTAGTGGGAAGCAGCCGCATAGCACAGGGAGATCAACTCGGTGCTTTGTGACCACCTAGAGGGGTGAGATAGGGAAGGTGGGAGGAAGGGAGATGCAAGAGGGATGAGATATGGGAATATATGTATATGTATAACTGATTCACTTTGTTATGAAACAGAAACTAAGACAGTATTGTAAATCAATTATACTCCAATAAAGATGTAAAAAACAAAACAAAACATAAACAAACAAAAAAAATTTCAATAACTATTCTGAGAACTTCTATTTATTCTTTCTTTTTTTTAATTTTTGAATTTTATTTTATTTATTTTTTTATACAGCAGGTTCTTATTAGTCATCAATTTTATACACATCAGTGTATACATGTCTATCCCAATCTCCTAATTCATCACACAACCACCCACACCACCGCTTTCCCCGCTTGGTGTCCATACATTTGTTCTCTACATCTGTGTCTCAATTTCTGCCCTGCAAACGGTTCATCTGTACCATTTTTCTAGGTTCCACATACATGCGTTAATATACGATATTTGTTTTTCTCTTTCGGACCTACTTCACTCTTTTTTTTTTTTTAGAAGATGTTGGGGTAGGAGTTTATTAATTAATTAATTTATTTTTGCTGTGTTGGGTCTTCATTTCTGTGCGAGGGCTTTCTCTAGTTGTGGCAAGTGGGGGCCACTCTTCATCGCGGTGCGCGGGCCTCTCACTATCGCGGCCTCTCCCGTTGCGGAGCACAGGCTCCAGACGCGCCGGCTCAGCAGTTGTGGCTCACGGGCCCAGTTGCTCCGCGGCATGTGGGATCCTCCCAGACCAGGGCTCGAACCCGTGTCCCCTGCATTGGCAGGCGGAATCTCAACCACTGCGCCACCAGGGAAGCCCCTACTTCACTCTTTATGACAGTCTCTAGATCCATCCACGTCTCAGCAAATGACCCCATTTTGTTTCTTTTTATGTCTGAGTAATATTCCATACTATATATGTACCACAACTTCATTATCCATTTGTCTGTCGATGGGCATTTAGGTTGCTTCCATGACCTGGCTATTGTAAATAGTGCTGCAATGAACATTGGGGTGCATGTGTCTTTTTGAATTATGGTTTTCTCTGAGTATATGTCCAGTAGTGGGATTGCTGGATCATATGGTAATTCTATTTTTACTTTTTTAAGGAACCTCCATACTGTTCTGCATAGTGGTTGTATCAGTTTACATTCCCACCAACAGTGTAAGAGGGTTCCCTTCCAGTATTATTATTGTTTAAGACATTTCATATTCATTTAGATTTACCCATGTATTTATCCTTTCTGTTGTTCATTATGTTTTCCTATTTCATGTTGCTTTCTATCTGGAACCATTTACCTTCTGACTAAAGAATTCCCATTAGTATTTCTTTAGTGTTAGTCTACTAGTCAATGATTTTTTCAGTTGTTTTCATCTGAAAACATCTTTATTTCACTTTCACTTTAGAAAGGTATTTTTCAGTGGGTGCAAAATTCTAGTACAGTTACTTTCTTCTAGCTCTGACATTAGTTGTCACTTTGATGTTTGTGGCCTACTTTCTTTTGTTGAGAATTCAAGCATCAGTCTTATCCCTGCTATTTTTAAAATCATACAACTTTTTCCTCTAGCTTGTATTAATATTTTCTCTTTGTCTTTGGTTTTGAAAAATGTTACTATGATACTCCTATATGTATGCTTTTTCTGTATTTAATTTAAATGATGTTTATGGTTTCCTGAATTTGTGGCTTCATGTTTATTATGAACATCATTTTGATCTTCAAATTTTATCTCTGCTTCATCTGTCTCTTCTGAATTTGTTTTGGCTTGTTTTTGGTAGGATTTAAATTACATATATGTTAAATATTTTCACTATTTCCCATATATCTCTTATGCTTCCTCTTTTTTTTTTTTTTTGTATTTTCCATTCTCTTTTTCTCTCTGTGCTTTGTAGAGAAGGTTTTCTCCAATGTACGTTCCAGTTTACTAATGCTCTCCTAAATTGCTTCTAATCTACTGCTCTTAACTTTTTAATGTTAGTTATTATATTTTTTCAGTTCTATAATTTCATTTGAAGAATTTTTATATTTTTGAGTTTTATGCTGAGATTTTCCATTTTTTCACCTTATTTCTGGAACATATTAATATGTTATTTTAAAGATCACAGGGGGCGGTGGAAAGATGGCGGAGGAGTAAGACACGGAGATCACCTTCCTTCCCACAAATACACCAGAAATACATCTACATGTGGAACAACTCCTACAGAACACCTACTGAACGCTGGCAGAAGACCTCAGACCTCCCAAAAGGCAAGAAACTCCCCACGTATCTGGGTAGGGCAAAAGAAAAAATTAATTAAAAAGAGACAAAAGAATAGGGACGGCACCTGCACCAGTGGGAGGGAGCTGTGAAGGAGGAAAGGTCTCCACACACTAGGAAGCCCCTTCGCGGGCAGAGATTGCGGGAGGCGGAGCGGGGAGCTTCGGAGCCGCGGAGGAGAGCACAGCAACGGGGGTGCGGAGGGCAAAGCGGAGAGATTCCCGCACAGA
>NW_006787097.1:3022875-3023015 GCF_000442215.2 Lipotes vexillifer
TCGAAAGCTGAGCCCCTGTGAGCTGTGAGAACAAAGAAGAAAAAGGGAAATCTCTCCCAGTAGCCTCAGAAACAGCAGATTAAAGCTACACAATTTGATGTACCCTGCCTCTGTGGAATACATGAATAGACAGCGAATCA
>NW_006787098.1:0-379 GCF_000442215.2 Lipotes vexillifer
TTGTTTATGCCATGAACAAATTCCTTTACCTTGGTAATTCTTAGGTGAATATTCCCGACAACTGGATGAGAAAGATGCTCTGGTCTCTCAGCTTTCAAGGACCAAACAAGCATCTACGCAGCAGATTGAGGAGCTGAAATGTCAGCTAGAGGAAGAAACTAAAGTAAGTTTTACCAAAAGTATTCTTGACTGATCAAATCTAAACATATTCACTTAGGTTCTCCTTTAAGTGTATAAATTAAATATCACTGAAGAAACGAACTAAGTCACCGAACTCATACTTCCGCAGGCCAAGAGCGCCCTGGCCCACGCTCTACAGTCCTCCCGCCACGACTGTGACCTGCTGCGGGAACAGTATGAGGAGGAGCAGGAAGCCAAG
>NW_006787099.1:0-1716 GCF_000442215.2 Lipotes vexillifer
ACACACACACACACACACACACACACACAAACACACACACACACACACATTTCTCTTGACCCACTTGCCCCACCTGCTACTGCATATTTTGGTGGTGGTGTTTTCCCATTTACAATGGAAGTCCTTGAACAAATTTTCTGTACTCTTATCTTCAAATCTTCTCCTCCTGTTCTCTCCAAAGTCCAATCGAATTAGGCTTTTGCTCCCTTCTCTCATTCTTGTGACACTGCTTTTATCAAGGTTGCTGAAACCAAGGCTGACTTCCAGGCTGTTGAATGCAATAGTCAGTTGCATGAGCAATTTTTCAAGGAGTTGATCACTCCTTTCTCATTAATATGTTTCTTTACTTGGATTCCAGGACTCGCTTGGTTTTCCTTCTGGCATGGATTGATTCTTCAGTATCCTGAATCTCCCTTTTCTTCATAACCTCTTAATTTTGTAGCATCCAAGAATTCAGTCTTTGCATCACTTATATTCTCTACCTATATGCATTCCTTTTGTAGTCTCTGCTTGTCTCATGGCTTTAATCAATGTGCAAATGATTCCTAAATTTATATTTCTAGTCTAGACCTCTTTTTCTAAATTCCAATTTCATGTGTCCAATTCCTTCCTTGATAAATCCACTTGCTATGTCTAACTCAGCATCTCAAAAAACTGAACTCTGATCTTCACAATTAAAATAAAATGAAACAAACAAAACAAAAGAAAACATTTGCAACCTTCTGCATCTCAGTTGATGTCAACTCTATCCTTCCAGTTGCTCAGGACCTAACTACAGAGGCCTCCTTTAATATTATTTTTCTTTCAAATCCGTTTAAATTGTCAGGTAAACTGTTGGTACTTTTTTCAAAGTAGGCATAAACCTTCCACTCTCCATGGCTTCCAGTAAACTACCCCAGTCCAAGACACCATTGTTTCTAGCCCAAATTACTTTATAATCTCCTCACATGTCTTTCTGCTTCTAGCTTTGCCCTTTTAAGTGATTGTTCTCAACCTAAATGCAGAGTGATCCTTTGAAATCATAATCTGCAAATAATTCTCCATGTCACTTAGAGAAAAAAACAAAGACCTTATAAGGGCTTACAAGGTGAGTGTGCTCTTTACTGCCTTTCTTTTACACACTACTGTACCTTCCACTTCCCCTGTTTTCAGGTACATTGGACTCTTCTGGACATCAATTTGGTTAAAACCTTCACTTATTTAAAGTCTTGGCTTAGTCTTGGCTTACATATTTGTTTTTCAAAAATTTTAAAATTTGAAATGGGAGAAAAAGAACAGACAGTAAGAAAGCTGGATATGAGAAATAAGGGGGCCAAACAATGTAAGCAAGTCATGACCTGGAGTTACTAACTAGGCACCCAAATTCCCATGCACTGTGAAAGCACCTCTTGTGTTTATTTTATGAATAAAAAAATTTTCTCCTTTTTCTTTACAGAAACCAATAACCTTGGGAACTTTCATACAAAGACAAAAAGGACTGCAATTTCTGCTTCATAAATGTATTGTCAAGAAACAGTGAGTTGATTAAGAAAAAAAAGCAATTTCGGTATGCAGGCCTCTCACTGTTGTGGACTCTCCCGTTGCGGAACACAGGCTCCAGACGCGCAGGCTCAGCGGCCATGGCTCATGGGCTTAGCTGGTCCGCGGCATGTAGGATCTTCCTGGACCGGGGCATGAACCCATGTCCCCTGCATCAGCAGGCAGACTCTCAACCAC
>NW_006787100.1:0-16367 GCF_000442215.2 Lipotes vexillifer
CTTCCATACGACCTTCTAAGTTCTGAAGTTCTACCAACTCCTACCCTCAAGTGTCTTTCAGAGACAATGCGCTAAAGGAAACACCACAGCAGGCCAAGACACATGCTAGAAACAGCATGCTTGGGTGTGAGTCCTGTCACCAGCACCTACCAGCTATGTGAATTTGGCAAAGTAATTTCATTCTTCTGAGGTTCAGTTTTCTCATTTGTAATATAGGAATATTCTCATCTACCCTGAAGGTTTGCTTGAGGGCATTAAGTAAGATAATGCATATAAAGCATGTGAGATAGCCCCTGATGATAGCCTTATCTTTGCTACTACAGATTCCCATTTCATCTTTCCTCAGAAAAGTTGCACAGTGTATCTGTGGCGTCCTATCAACTCCATCTGATGGCTTGCTGCTTACTATTTCTGACCATTCTCTAAATTGTAGCTTTTTTGGCACACTTCCAAGCCACTAAGGGAAATACTACTTTATTTGGACAGATTCCCAGGTATGACCACTATCCTACTGGACTTCAAAATGGAAACACCCCAGCCAATGTCTCACCAACTGTGATAAGCCTTCTGCTATGATTAATGCAATTATCTCTAACCTCTCAGAGCCTTTTGGATCCTTCACCCCAGTATCCTTGTATTTTTCAGGGTTCTCCAGAGAAAAAGAACAAATAGAACGTGTATAGAGATTTATTTTAAGGAACTGGTTCACATGATTATGGAGTCTAGCAAGTCCAAAACCTGCAGGGTAAGCCAGTAGGCTGGAGACTCAGGGAAGAGCCCAATGTTTCAGTTCAAGCCCAAAGGCTGTCTGCTGGCAGAATTCCCTTTTACTCAGGGGAGGTTAGTCTTTTGTTCTATTCACACCTTCAATTATTGGATGGGGCCCACCCACATTTAGGAGGGCAATCTGCTTTACTTAAAGTTCACCAATGTAAATGTTAATCTCATCTAAAAACACACTCACAGAAAAATCCAGAATAATGTTTGACCAAATATGTGAATACCATGGCCCAGCCAAGTAAAACAAAATTAACCATCACAATCTTCTCTTAGGGCTGTTGCCCAGGCAGCTTATATTATCTGAATGCCCTCAACCCCAACATAAGTTTTCATTTGCTGCTGGTCCCCTCTGTACAGGTTTTGGCACACAGCTTTCTGTGCTGTGATACCGATCCCTAACTGTCAAGCAGCCTAATGTCCCTAGTCATTTCAAAAACAATCAGATCATCAAAATCATAAGTCTTTCACATTTTAGGCCAGCCCACAGTACCCAGCATTGCATTCTTCAGACAGTAATATGTATCACAAATATTTGTTAAGAACATACCAAATTCTAGGCTTTTATCAGTCTTAAATACGGGGGAAAAAAGAAGCCCCCCACTCACACAAAACTTATTTGTTGACTTCATTATTTTGGAGGACACCTAGTCAGAAATGACTCCTTTCATTGCATTTATCACAAGCTGAAATCATCAAAGCACTGTGATAGAGTCTGAAGATGGAGGGCAATTTAGATGCAATAGCCTGGGAAGGTCTGAGGGTGACATTTGAGCTGAAACTGAAGGATCAGAAATGAAAAGAGCTGTGAAAAACTCCAGGTAAGGGAACAATAAGAAAAAGATTTTGAGATGCAAAGAGCAGTGTGATCGGAGTATACAATTGAGAGGACAGTTTGGCGGCAAAACTCTAGATCATATAGGATGTGGTAGGTCATGGTAGCGCTTATGTTACATTAAAAATGCCACAAGACATGAGTGCATTTTAAGTGAGAATGTGGGACAAACCAATTTACATTTTAAAACATATTCCTTGGACTATCATGAAGAAAACAGAATAAGAAAGTGGCCTACAATATCTGTCCCTCAATTATCTATCAACCGTCTATAACATTGGACCTGCTCATTTATATTTATTCCAGTTGGCACAGTTGGGAGATTTAGTTAAATGCTTCCATCATCTTACTTGCCTTGATTGTTTAATTTCTGCCTAATCCCATTAGTCCTACAATAGAGGCTTAGTCACAGTTTGGAGTAATCCCTGAAGCTTCAACAGTCTTGGTTTGCACCATAATCCATCCTTACCATTCATTCAAGGAACCAGGGGCTTGTATACTTCATTATAGTTAGAGATAGGTTTTAAAAGAGATATAGAAAATGAAGACATTATAGTTCTTCAGAATCTCTATATTAGCATTTATGCACACACTTAAAATATTTATGGAACGTGTACTATGTTTCAGGCACTGTGTTGGCCACTAGGGTTATAGTAATTGATAAGACAGGCTATTCCTATGTGAAAGAGAATAAATGACTGAATAAATGCATCTCAAAGTGTTAAGGTCAAAGGTCATATTAATTAACAAAATTTTCCTCTAAAACAAGAAAGTGTCTTTATCTGGAAATGGGGACGATAAGATTGTTTTAAGGATAAAAAATTTTAAATTGTCATATTGACTAGCACATAGCAGATACATTTTAAAAAGCCACATTTATAGAGCTCTGGATATCAGAAAGTGAAGTGCTTAGAATTATAGCACTACTCTGATTTCCTGTCCTATAATCAAGACTTCTTTGAGCTGCAGATGCCAATGGATTTTAGGAATGGATTTATATATGATCTGCTAGGAATGAGCAATTTCTTAGCAGATTACCTAGACCATACCAGTTGGGTGCATCCTTCAATTATATTGTATATATTGTTTTATATTAATACACATTTTAACTATCAAAGGGGCCATGAGCTTGGCTTTAGGAACAAAATTAGCTTTAAAAAGCTAATTTTTTTAATGTACAAATAGAGATAGCAAGCTGAATCTGATTGGTAGCAGAACAGCATTTAGGGACTCACAGACAGCGGGTATCACTTTCTTCCAGACAGGATAGAAGTGAGGTATTGTATTTATAAGTTTAGTAGTAACAATTGCATCATTTGTGTCATGAAAACAAATGTGAACTTTATGAATAATAATCTATTCTCCTGGACTGGAGATAATCTAATAATAATAAATTCCGTTCACTGAACATCATAATGACAACAGTTATAATGGCATTTATTGACACTTATGTACCTGTCTGAAGCACTTTGTATCTCACTTAATCTTCCTAGAAGCCTAATAAAATTGTCTGTTGCCTCCATTTACACTTAGTAAAGCTGGGGCTTAGAAAGGTTATGCAAGTCACCAGTGGAACTGATAATCAAACCAAGTCATTCATCAAACCAGAGCCATGCTCATGATGCATCAATACTGCACCAATATAGGGTAGTGGTCTCGTGTAGGTATGCCCACCTGGCCAGGAGTGCTGCTTCAGACCTCCTCTCTGGATAAACAAAGTAAGGCTGTTCAGGAACTATCATGCTGGAAATGAGCATTCAGATGCCAATGGCAATGACACTGAAAGTACACTGGTGGTAAAGAGGAGCCTTCTGTAACTAACATAGGCTTTTGCCAAAGATGTAGTTGCGACACACTGGCTGAGAAAGCCACACTCTTTATGAAATCTGCAATTCTGCACACTTTGCAGAATTGTACTGTATTACTTCTAAGCACACTGAATTTTAGAGCATTCTCTAGAAGAGAAAAAGAAAAAGCAAACTCAGTAAATCCCAGTATTTTTACTGCCTTTGCCAAATCTGACATCTTTCAAAGTAACTGTAAGAAGCACGCACAATCTCTGCCAACCGCATGATTTAGCAGCTACAAAATCTCTCCATTTTGAAATAAAAAGGAACCTGCTTGAGAATTTCATTGCACTGTTGGATACCTACTCAAAGATCAATCACCTCTCTTCATTCTGTATTCCTGGTATATTTTTAAGCTTAATTTTTTTTGCAGCTTACCCATTTAGTTAAGGGTAGAATTTTAAAAGACTTAAAGATTGAGAAAGGAGGAGGAAGACATGAAATCTGAAGAGTTTCTTTATATTCTGCACAATAGAATTTGAAAAGGATGGTCTATTTTCTTTTCATCTTTTTCCCCAATGGTGCAGTACCTAGATTCTCAAAACTTGAGTGTCCTTTTCCCCCAAGGAAAATAGTATCTCTCTGCAGGCTGCCTAGTACGATACAACAGCTGTGTTTCCTACTCCACAGGGGATTTCTTCAGATGAAAGTCTATTTCTTTTGCTGAATATGACTGGGTGAGCAAAAGCTTATGGTAGGCCTCCAATGACAATTGAAAACAGGTGTTCATAAAATGTAGTATAAAAGGAATTAATTTAACTATCTTGAGACTGAAATATACATTGTAAAATAAAATACTGGCTATAAGGAATATAAAGGTGTGAATAGCACCAAGCCTCAAAGGAATAAAAATAAAATTGTTTGAATTTGGGTCTCTATAAAGGTTTAGGGTCTATGGAAAATAAAATTCTTGGCTCTCACTTTGAGCCTCACTAACGCAAACATTTCAGTTATGACATATGCACAGACACTTCACTTATACTGTACGTTTAAAAGTGAAAGCAACAAAAGAAGATACTTTTCCTCACAATAAGAATGTTTATTTAAAGGACTAATAATATTGATCCACAGAACTACTAAGAAAATACTAAGAAAAGTCAGATATGAGCTAAATTCCCATTAAGGGGCAAAACCTTATGTTGGCAATACCTCATAGCCTTTATCTTCCTCTCTCTGAAACAAGTCCCCAAAAGAATCACACCTAGAAACCATTCATAGACTCTAACTGTCTACTAGACCATATTTTTCTGGTTTGGACAACCAATAGCATTTTATTAATAGCCCAAATTCATTTCAATAGTAGTCAACTTCAATGTGTATCCATTCATGTGGAATTGGTATGGCGCTCCCAACATGAGGAATAGATTTGTAATTGTGTCAGTATAAGGAGCCCACAAGCCGCAACTAAGGAGCCAGCCTGCCGCAACTGAGACCTGGTATGACCAAATAAATAAATTTTGTTTTTTAAAGATAAGATTTTTGAAAGGGTGTATGTTTACTCTGCATAAAGCCATGAAGTTGCTAAATTGTGATTAATGTCTGAGATGCAAAACACACATAGTATCTGCAACTTCCTTACAGAATCCACTGTAGGCTAGATTCTGTGTGTGTGTGTGTGTGTGTGTGTGTGTGTGTGTGTGTGTGTGAGAGAGAGAGAGAGAGAGAGAGAGAGAGAGTCTGGACCACAGGAAAATTTAGAAATAATAATTTGCCACTGAAACGTAAATTAGAATGTGGGTTATTAGTAGAGTGATCATATAAATTATCTAAAATGGACAATCATGAGAGTTAAAGGGGGCACAATTAATAATTGCACTGAGACAACAGGCATAAACTAGGATATATAATGACACTATATATTAGCAAAATATTCTCTTCCTAATCAGAACATAAGAAAACAGCAGCAGGATGGGGGGAAGGAGGGTGTGCTTTGGAAGCAGCTAGGCCTAGATTTGAATCTAAACTCTGACTTACATTAGTTATATGAATTTGCTTCCATATCTCTCCATTTCCTCATCTGTAAGATAGCAGGATGTATATCTAACTTTGATGTAGTGTTTACAATGCACCAGAAAATATGCTAAGGTATAATATTGAATAGCTTCATTTAAATCTCTTAACAACTACTCATATTGTTACTCTTTTCCCTATTCTACATGTGAAGCAATGAATTAAGTGAGGTTAAATGACTTGCTTGTGCTCATTCAGCAAGTGGTAGAGCTGAAATATGAACCCTGGCAGTTGGTCTTCAGTGTTCATACTCTTAAACCTTGTAATATCCTGAAGATGTCAATACCAATTTTTCAGAGTTTTTGTTAAGACTAAATGAGATACTGGATGCCAGACACCAAGCACAATGCCCAAAACATAGCAGAAAATAAAAACAGAGTTACTAAAATGCTTTCTGTGATAACACATCCATGACTACTCTGGAGGTGACATTTATTTATAATGCGGCCCTTTGGTAATTCTATAGCTAAAGCTCTCACTTGACTAGAAAACCCTACTAACCTGATTGATACTGAATAATTGTTTACAAATCACAAGGTGAGAGTGAAGTAACAGTCATTTTAAACTCCTGGTAATCTGGGATTATAGCCATTACTGAAATGTTTTACTCAAGTCACTCTATAATTTTTGTACAAGTATTTCTTCTCAAGAAGTAAGAAGAATCAACCAGGTTGAAAATGCCTTGTCAAAAAGCATTTGACAAAAGTCAACATCCATTCATGGTAAATAACCCTCAACAAACTAAGAATAGAAGAAAACTTTCTTTAAGCTAATAAAGGGCATTTAGGAAAAACCCGGGTCAGCTAACATCATACATCATGGTGAAGGCTGAATACTTTTCTGCAGAGTGGACAAGACAAGGATATTCACCCTCCCCACTTCTATTCCACATTATACTGAAGGTCCCAGACAGTGCAACTAGTCAAGATAGGTAGATAGATAAACAGATAAATGTATAAATATAAATATAAATAATAATATATATATTGAAAAAGAAGAAATAAAACTATTCCTATTTTCAAATTATAAGATTGCCTTCATAGAAAACCCAAGGAAGTCTACCCAAAAGATCAACATAGAGACTTCCCTGGTGGTGCAGTGGTTAAGAATCCGCCTGCCAATGCAGGGGACATGGGTTCAAGCTCTGGTCCAGGAAGATCCCACATGCCATGGAGCAACTAAGCCCATGCACCACAACTACTGACCCTGTGCTCTAGAGCCCACGAGCCACAACTACTGAGCCCACGTGCTGCAACTACTGAAGCTCGTGCACCTAGAGCCCATGCTCCACAACAAGAGAAGCCACTGCAATGAGAAGCCTGCACACCACAATGAAGAGTAGCTCACACTCACCGCAACTAGAGAAAGCCCGCATGCAGCAACGAAGACCCAGTGCAGCCAAAAATAAATATATTAATTAAATTAAATTTTTTTAAAAGATCAACATAAAAATCAACTGTATTTCTTCATGTAGTAATGAAAAATTGTAAACAGAATTTTAAAGTGTCACCTTCTCTCCCTTAGTATGTGTAAATCTGGAAAGAGTATCACTCCCACCTAACAATAAGGAAAAGCCGGATAATCAACAGAACTATAACTTCTGTCAAATCTTTTGGAGAGCTGTGGTCACAGCAACCAAGTAGCCTAAGGAAAGACAGATATCTCCGAAGAGAGATGAAAACACAGCACTGCTTTACCTAAGACACAGCACTTGACAAAGACAAAGCCACCACAGAAGCAGGTAAAAATATTTCCGTTAAAATTGTTACCAAACTGCTGAAGGATAGAACCCCTAGGAGCTACAGACACAGTGAGTGTCTGTAGTCCATTTCTAGATTCTTCCCCACAGAACCTAATGGGTGCTTGTTATGGTTTGAAAATTTATATATTGAAGTCATAATCCCCAGTAACTCAGAATGTGGCCTTATTTGGAGACAGTGTCTTTATAGAGATAATCAAGTTAAAACGAGGTCATTACAGTGGGCACTAAACCAATATGACCAGTGTTTTCATAAAAAGGGGAAATCTGGAAAGAGATACACATAGAGGGAAGATGATGTGAAGAGACATGAGAAGAAGGTGGCCACCTACAAGTCAGGTAAAGTCGTGGAACAGACCCTTCCCTCACAGACCTTAGAAGTAACCAAACCTGCCAACAACTTGATGATAGACTTCTAGACTTCCAGCCCACAAGACAATAAACTTCTGCTATTTAAGTGACCCAGTTTGAGGTCCTTTGTTGTGGCAAGCCTAACAAACTAATGCCATGCTCGTGAGAAAAATGGGAGTAGAGTGGGAAACCAGAGACAGCTTCCCTGACTGGTGCTGGCCTGGCAGAAAGGAGCAGCAATTCACTGCAGGAAAGGCACAAAGCCCCACACGGATCCTTCTCTCCTATCTCTCCTAAAGAACAAAAGTCATAAGCAGGAAACCCTGCAGCCCACACAGCACAGGTGAAGACCCACTGAAGCAACTGGAAGGAAACAATAATTAATAATAATCCTCTGCCTCAAGAAGGGGCAAGACTCCATCCTAGACCTACCATTAGAAATACCCTAATGCTACCCACTAGGTAAGGGCAGAATCACTGCAAAATCCTCATCTTCGAGACCAAGAAACCTTAGGGAAAAGCTCTCACTCTTGATGTTCATACTGATAAGAGAAGTCTAAATCTAGAGTAGAACAAAAGAACTGAGAGAAGCCCTCCAATACCCAGCCCCAACCTAAGCAGAGAGTAATCAAAGGAATTTGAAGCCAGTGATTTACTGAGAGGAACCACTGTAACAACAAAACACAAACCCAGCACACCTCTTGAGTAAATTAATTGAACTCCACACACTAATAGCCTAGCAGAAAAAGAGCTATGTCTCTCTCCTGGCATACACCTTAGTCTCTACTGTTCTACAGAGAATATCTCCCATTCAGCCAGAAGTGATGAGACTCAAGATCAGAAAGAAAAAACAAAAAACAAAAAACCATTGTCAAGAGACAAAATAATCAATGGAATTAGACTCATGATAGTTCAAAATATCAGACAAACAATTTAAAATTCCTTAAGAAAGTCCTTAAGACAAGGAATGAAAAGTAACTTGCTTTAACTCCAGTGGTAAAGGTGAAAAATATAAATGAACAAATGGAGAATTTTAACAGAGAGATGAAAACTAGAAGAAAGAATCAAATGGAATGTTAGGGAAAAATGGTAAATGAAATTAATAATGCTTTTGGTGGGTTCATCAGTACTCTAGGCAATTGAGGAAAGAATCAATGAATTTGAGGTTAGGTCATAGAAATTATCCAAACTGAAATGCAGAGGAAGAGCCAAAAAAAAAAAAAAAAAAGAAGAAGAAGAAGAAGAACAGAGTATGCAAGAGCTTCAAGACAATAACAAAAGGTCCAATACACATGTAACTGGACTCCTCAATGGAAAAGAGAAAGAACAGGGCAGAAGAAACATTTGAAAAGATAATGGCAAATATTTTCCAAAAATAATGGAAGATGTAAAATCAAAGATCCAAGAAGCTCCAAGAACACCAAACAGGATCTTTCAAGTAAATAAATGAAACATCACATTCAAACTGCTGGAAACCAAACATAAGGAGAAAATCTTGAAGGCAGTCAGAGGAAAAAGACATATTACATTAAAAGGAACAAAGATATTAATTATAGAAGAACTTCTCATCAGAAGCCATATAAGCCAGAAGGGAACAAAGTGACATTTTTAAGGTACTGAAAGAAAAAGAAAACCCTCAACTCAGGACTCTGTACTAAGGGGACAATATCCTTTAAGAGTGAAGGAAAATAAAACAGCAATGATATACACGTATATTAGAATGACTAAAATCCAAAACACTGACAACACCAAATCCTAGCGAGGATGTGGAGCAACAGAAACTCCAACTCATTGCTGTTATGAAGGCAAAACAGTACAGCCTATTGGGAGGTAGTGTGGCAGTTTCTTACAGAGCTAATCATAGTCTTACCATATGATCCAGCAATCATGCTCCTTGATAGTTACCCAAAGGAGCTGAAAAGTTACATCCACTTTTATAAACTTGGACACAAGTATACCATAGCTTTATTCATAATTCCAAAAAGTTGGCAGTAACCAAGATGTCTTTCAATAGTTTAATGAATAAATAAACTGTGGTAAACACAAAATGTATTAGATATCTAAATGTAAACCCTAAACCTATAAAATTTCTAAAATAAAAATAGGAGAAAGTATTTGTGACTTGGGTTAGGCAAATATTCTTAGCTACAACACCAAAATCACGATCCATTAAAAAAAATTAATGAATTGTTAAACAGGATAAATCAAAATTATGAACTTCTCTGTAAAAGACACAATTAACAGAACGAAAAGGCAAACCACATTCTGAGGTAAAATATTTGCAGAAAACACATATGACAAAGGACTTGCATCCAGAATATATGTCCAGAATATTTTTTAAAATCTCAAAACTCAAGAAAGCAAACAATTTTTTTTTAATTGCAGAAGATTTGAACACACACTTCACCAAACAAGATATAAAAATGGCAAATAAGTACATGTATGATGCCCAAGATTATTAGCCATTATGAAAATGCAAATTAAAAATATAGTCACCTCATACTTGTTAGAATGGCTATTATCAAAAAGACAAAAATAACAAGTATTGGGAAGGATGTGGAGAAAAGGTAACCTAGTGCACTGCTAGTGGGAATGTAAATTGGTGCAGCCTCTACGGAAAACAGTATGAAGGCTTTTCAAAAAATCAAAAATAGAACTACCATAGGATTCAGCAATTCCACTTCTAGGTATTTATCTGAAGGAAATGAGAATGCTCACTCAAAGGGATATCTGCTTTGAGTTCACTGCAACATTATTTACAAAAGCGAAGACATGAAAATAACCTAAGTGTCTGTTGATGGATGAATACACAAAGAAGATGTGAGATAGATAGATATAGATATAATATTATTCAGCCATAAAAAAGGAAATTTTGCCAATTGCAACATGCATAGATCTTGAGAGCATATGCTAAGTGAAATAAGTCAGACAGAAAGACAAATTCCATATGATCTCACTTTTATGTGGAATCTAAAAAGAAAAAAAATGAACTCATAATACAGAGAACAAATTGGTGGTTGCCAGAAGCATGAGATGGGGAGTGTGAAAAATGGGTGACGGTGGTCAAAAGGTACAAACTTCCAGTTAAAGAATAAATAAGAATAAATAAGAATAAATAAGGGATGTCATGTACAGCATGGTGACTATAGTTAATAATATTGTATTGTATATTTGAAATTTGCTAAGACAGCAGATCTTACAAGTTCTCATCACAACAAAAAAATCTGTTACCACATGTGGTGATGGATGTTAACAAGACTTATTGTGGTGATCATTTCACATTATTATATACCAGCAGTCCCCAACGTTTGTGGCACCAGGAACTGGTATCGTAGAAGACAATTCTTCCACTGACTGGGAGGGGGATGGTTTCAGGATGATTCATGCACATTACATTTCTTGCATACTTTATTTCTATTATTATTACATTGTAATATATAATGAAATAATTATACAAAGCAATTGATTTATTATGGTCTCTGTGCAGTCAAACCTCTCTGCTAATGATAATCTGTATTTGCAGCCGCTCCCCAGTGCTAGCATCACTGTCTCAGCGCCACCTCAGATCATCAGGCATCAGATTCTCATAAGGAGCATGCAACCTAGATCCCTCACATGTGCAGTTCACAGTAGGGTTTGCGCTCCTATGAGAATCTAATGCTGCCACTGATCTGATAGGAGGCAGAGCTCAGGCAGTTATGCAAGTGATAGGGAGCAGCTGTAAATACAGATGAAGCTTTGCTCTCTCGCCTGCTGCTCACCTCCTGCTGTGAAGGCCAGTTCCTAACAAGGGGCTGGGGACTGCTGTTATATATAATACACTGAATCATTATGTTGTAACCTGAAACTAATATAACATTATGTGTCAATTATATCTCAATTAAAAAAAATAAAAAACAAAACCAAAAAAAAACATAATGAGATACAGTACCGAGTGCTGGCAAATATATACTTGGAATTCTCTTACATCACTGATGGGAATGCAAAATGTTACAGCCCCTTAGAGAAGTTTGGCAGTCTAATAAATTAAACATACACATACAATATTACCATGCAGTCCTACTCCTATGTATTTACTCATGAGAAATAAAAACTGGTTTACACAAAAAAACTGAACATGAATTTTTAGTGTTTTTTATTCATAATCACCTACCCTGGAAATAAATGAAATATCCACTGGTGAATGGATAAACCAACTGTGGTACATCTATAAATTGGAATGCTGCTTAGCAATAAAATTAACTGAACTACTGATACACACAACATCATGGATAAATCTTATACGTATTTTGCTAAGTGAAAGATACAAAGGCCATGAGGGAAATTTGAGGGGTGACAAAGCTATCACATATCTTCATTGTGATGGCAGTTACATGACTGTGCATTTTGCCAAAACTCAGAACTCTTAACTTTTACTCCTAAATTTTCTATACTTAGCACTAAATTACTTATTTTCTCTCAAATTCTTTAGAAACAAAAAGCATCTGCATCCTCATACTTTTATAGAACAGTAATTAAACATCTGAGAATGATGGATACGATTTGAAATACTGTGCAAATAGAGAATTATTAGAAAATAATTTGTTGGTTCATTCTCGCTAATATTTATTTTTAAAAATACCCACAGAAGAGGGGGGATCTTCAAGATGGCAGAGGAGTAAGATGTGGAGATCACCTTCCTCCCTACAAATACGTCAAAAATACATCTACACATGGAACAACTCCTACAGAACACCTACTGAACACTGGAAGAAGACCTCAGACTTCCCAAAAGGCAAGAAACTCCCCACATACCTGGGTAGGACAAAAGAAAAAAGAAAAAACAGAGACAAAAGAATAGGGATGGGACCTGCACCTCCAGGAGGGAGCTGTGAAAGAGGAAAGGTTTCCACACACTAGGAAACCCCTTCACTGGTGGAGACAGGGGTGGGCAGGGGGGAAGCCTTGGAGCCAGAGGAGAGTGCAGCAACAGGGGTGCAGAGGGCAAAGCAGAGAGATTCCTGCACAGGATATCAGTGCCAACCAGCACTCACCAGCATGAGAGGCGTGTCTGCTCACCTGCTGTGGCGGATGGCGGCTGGGATCTGAGGCTCGGGATTTGGAGGTCAGATCCCAGGGAGAGGACTGGGGTTGGCTGCGTGAACACAACCTGAAGGGGGCTAGTGCACCACAGCCAGCCAGGAGGGAGTCCGGGAAAAAGTCTGGAACTGCCTAAGAGGCAAGACACCACTGTTTCAGGGTGCGCGAGGAGAGAGGATTCCTTCCCTGTCTGCCCACAGAGGCAGAGCACCATGTAAACGAGCTCCAGAGACAGGCACAAGCCGCGGCTAATAAAAAGGACACCAGAGGGCTTCTCTGCTGGCGCAGTGGTTGAGAGTCCGCCTGCCGATGCAGGGGATACGGGTTCGTGCCCCGGTCCAGGAGGGTCCCGCGTGCCGCGGAGCGGCTGGGCCCGCGCGTCCGGAGCCTGTGCTCCGCAACGGGAGAGGCCACAGCGGTGAGAGGCCCGCGTACCGCAAAAAAAAAAAAAAAAGGACACCAGAGATGAGCATGAAACGCTAACGCTGCTGCTGCAGCCACCAAGAATCCTGTGTGCAAGCAGAGGTCACTATCCACATGGCCCCCACACACACTGGGAGCCTGTGCACCCCAGCCACTGCCAGGTTCCCATGATCCACGGACAACTTTCCCGGGAGAACACATGGCATGCCTCAGGCTGTTGCAACGACATGCCAGCCTCTGCCACCGCAGGCTCGCCACACATTCCCATTATAACTACCATACCCCTCCCTCCCCACCCCTGGCATGAGTGATCCAGAGCCCCCTAATCAGCCGCTGCTTTAACCCTGGCCTGTCTGGGCAGGAACAGAAGCCTGAGGGCGACCTACACACAGAGGCGGGGCCAAAACCAAAGCTGAACCCCAGGATCTGTGCAAACAAAGAAGAGAAAGAGAAATCTCTCCCAGCAGCCTCCGGAGCAGCGGATTAAATCCCCACAATCACCGTGAAGTACCTGCATCTGTGGAATAACTGAATAGACAACGAATCAAGCCAAATTTGAGGCGGTGGACTTTCAGAGCAATGGCAGACTTAGGGCTTGCTGTCTGCAACTGACTTATTTCAGATTTTTATGTGTATCTTAGTATACTTATTAGCACTTGTTATCATTGGTGGATTTGTTCATTTGTTTGGTTGCTCTTTTTTTAAAACTTTTTTTACTTTTATTTTAATAATTTTATGGTTTTATTTTAATTTTTTTTTCTTTCTTTTTTTCTCCCTTTTCTTCTCAGCCATGTGGCTGACAGGGTCTTGCTGCCTAAAATCATATTAAATTCACAGAAACCCCAAAACACACCACCAGATGCAGCCCTGCCCACCAGAAAGAGAAGATCCAGCCCCATTCACCAGAAAACAGGAAACATCCGCTCCACCAGGAAGCCTATAGAACCCACTGAACCAACCTTACCCACTGGGGGCAGAGGCCAAAAACAATGGGAACTACGAACCTGCAGCCTGTGAAAAGAAGACCCCAAACACTGTAAGTTAAGCAAAATGAGAAGACAGAGAAACACACAGCAGATGAAGGAAGAAAGTAAAAACTCACGAGACAAAACAAATGAAGAGGAAATAGGCAGTCTACCTGGAAAAGAATTCAGAGTAATGATAGTAAAAATGATCCAAAATCTTGGAAATAGAATGGAGAAAATACAAGAAACATTTAACAAGGACCTAAAAGAACTAAAGAGCAAACAAACAATGATGAACAACACAATAAACGAAATTTAAAATTCTCTAAAGGAATCAATAGCACAATAACTGAGGCAGAAGAACGGATAAGTGACCTGGAAGATAAAATGGTGGAAATAACTACCACAGAGCAGAATAAAGAAAAAAGAATGAAAAGAACTGAGGACAATCTCAGAGACCTCTGGGACAACATTAAACGCACCAACATTCGAATTATAGGGGTTCCAGAAGAAGAGAAAAAGGAAGGGACCAAGAAAATATTTGAAGAGATTGTAGTTGAAAACTTCCCTAACATGGGAAACAAAAGGGTCAACCAAGACCAGAAAGCACAAAGTGTCCCATACAGGATAAATCCAAGGACAAACACGCCAAGACACATATTAATCAAACTATCAAAAATTAAATACAAAGAAAAAATATTAAAAGCAGCAAGGGAAAATCAACAAATAACATACAAGGGAATCCCCATAAGGTTAACAGCTGATCTTTCAGCAGAAACTCTGCAAGCCAAAAGGGAGGGGCAGCACATATTTAAAGTGATGAAAGGGAAAAACCTACAACCAAGATTACTCTACCCAGCAAGGATCTCATTCAGATTTGACAGAAATTAAAGCTTTTACATACAAACAAAAGTTAAGAGAATTCAGTACCACCAAACCAGCTTTACAACAAATTCTAAAGGAACTTCTCTAGGCAGGAAACACAAGAAAAAGAAAAGGCCTACAAAAAACAAATGCCAAACACTTAAGAAAATGGCAATGGGAACATACATATCGATAACTACATTAAATGTAAATGGATTAAATGCTCCAACCAAAAGACACAGACTGGCTAAATGGATATAAAAACAGGACACTTACCTATGTTATCTACAAGAGAGACACACTTCAGACATAGGGACACATATAGACTGAAAGTGAGGGGATGGAAAAAGATATTGCATGCAAATGGAAATCAAAAGAAACCTGGGTAGCAATTCTCATATCAGACAAAATAGACTTTAAAACAAAGACTATTACAAGAGACTAAGAAGGACACTACATACAAGAAGAAGGTATAACAATTGTAAATATTTATGCATCCAACATAGGAGCACCTCAATACATAGGGCAATTTCTAATAGCCATAAAAGTCAAAATCGACAGTAACACAATCATAGTAGGGGACGTTAACACCCCACTTACACCAACGGACAGATCATCTAAAATGAAAATAAATAAGGAAACACAAGCTTTAAATGACACATTAAACAAGATGGTCTTAATTGATATTTATAGGACATTCCAACCAAAAAGAACAGAATACACTCTTTTCAAGTGCTCATGGAACATTCTCCAGGATAGATCATATCTTGGGTCACAGATCAAGCCTTGGTAAATTTAAGAAAATTGAAATCGTATCAAGAATCTTTTCCAACCACAATGCTAGGAGACTAGATATCAATTACAGGAAATAACCTGTAAAAAATACAAACACATGGAGGCTAGACAATACACTATTAAATAACCAAGAGATCACTGAAGAAATCAAAGAGGAAATCAAAAAATACCTAGAAACAAATGAAAATGAAAACACAATGACCCAAAACCTATGGGATGCAGCAAAAGCAGTTCTAAGAGGGAAGTACATAGCAACACAATCCTACCTCAAGAAACAAGAAAAATCTCAAATAAAAAACCTAAACTTACACCTAAAGCAATAAGAGAAAGAAAAACCAAAAAACCCCAAAGTTAGCAGAAGGAAAGAAATCATAAAAATCAGATGAGAAATAAATGAGAAAGAAATTAAGGAAATGAGAGCAAAGGTAAATAAAACGAAAAGCTGGTTCTTTGAGAAGATAAACAAAATTGATAAACCATTAGCCAGACTCATCAAGAATAAAAGCAGCGGGCTTCCCTGGTGGCGCAGTGCTTGAGAGTCCGCCTGCCGATGCAGGAGACGCGGGTTCGTGCCCCGTTTCGGGAAGATCCCACATGCCGCGGAGCGGCTGGGCCCGTGAGCCATGGCCGCTGAGCCTGCGCGTCCGGAGCCTGTGCTCCGC
>NW_006787100.1:16624-23641 GCF_000442215.2 Lipotes vexillifer
AAAAAAAAAAAAAAAAAAAAAAAAAAAAAGAATAAAGGCATAAGAATCAAATCAACAGAATTAGAAATGAAAAAGAAGTAACAACCGACCCTGCAGAAATACCAAGGATCATGAGAGAATACTACAAGCAACTATATGCCAATAAAATACACAACCAAGATGAAACGGACAAATTCTTAGAGAAGCACAACTTTCTGAGAATGAACCAAGAAGAAATGGAAAATATAAACGGACAAATCACAAACACTGAATTGAGACTGTGATTCAAAGTCTTCCAACAAACAAAAGCCCAGGACCAGACGGCTTCACAGGCGAATTCTATCAAACATTTAGAGAAGAGCTAACACCTATCCTTCTCAAACTCTTCCAAAATATAGCAGAGGGAGGAACACTCCCAAACTCACTCTACAAAGCCTCCATCACCCTGATAGCAAAACCAGACAAAGATGTTACAAAGAACACTACACGCCAATATCACTGATGAACATACATGTAAAAATCTTCAACAAAATACTAGCAAACAGAATCCAACAGCACATTAAAAGGATCATACACCATGATCAAGTGCCATTTATCCCAGGAATGCAAGGATTCTTCAATGTATGCAAATCAGTCAATGTGATAAACCAGATAAAAAAACTGAAGGATAAAAACCATATAATAATCTCAGTAGATGAAGAAAAAACTTTTCGACACAATTCAACACCCATTTATGGTAAAAACCCTCCAGAAAGTAGGCAAAGAGGGAACTTACCTCAACATAATAAAGGCCATATATGACAAACCCACAGCCAACATTATCCTCAATGGTGAAAAACTGAAACCATTTCCACTAAAATCAGGAACAAGACAAGGTTGCCCACTGTCAACATTATTATTCCACACAGTTTTGGAAGTTTTAGCCACAGCAATCAGAGAAGAAAAAGAAATAAAAGGAATCCAAATCTGAAAAGAAGAAGTAAAACTGTCACTGTTTGCAGATGACATGATATTATACACAAAGAATCATAAAGATGCTACTAGAAAACTACTAGAGCTAATCAATGAATCTGGTAAAGCAGCAGGATACAAAATTAATGCACAGAAATCTCTTGCATCCCTATACACTAATGTTGAAAAATCGGAAAGAGAAATTAAGGAAACAGTCCCATTTACCACTGCAACAAAAAGAACAAAACACCTAGGAATAAACCCACCTAAGGAGGCAAAAGACCTATATGCAGAAAACTATAAGACACTGATGAAAGAAATTAAAGATGATACAAATAGATGAGAGATATACCATGTTCTTAGATTGGAAGAATCAATATTGTGAAAATGACTATACTACCCAATCTACAGATTCAATGCAATCCCTATCAAACTACCACTGGCATTTTTCACAGAACTAGAGCAAAAAATTTCACAATGTGTATGGAAACACAAAAGACCCCGAATAGCCAAAGCAATCTTGATGAAGAAAAACGGAGCTGGAGGAACCTGGCTCCTGGCCTTCAGACTATACTACAAAGCTACAGTAATCAAGACAGTATGGTACTGGCACAAAAACAGATATATAGATCAATGGAAAAGGATTGAAAGCCCAGAGATAAACCCACACATAAATGGTCACCTCATCTTTGATAAAGGAATATACAATGGAGAAAAGACAGCCACTTCAATAAGTGGTGCTGGGAAAACTGGACAGCTACATATAAAAGAATGAAATTAGAACACTTTCTAACACCATACACAAAAATAAACTCAAAATGGATTAAGACCTAAATGTAAGGCCAGAAACTAACTCTTAGAAGAAAACAGAGGCAGAACACACTATGACATAAATCACAGCAAGATTCTTTTCAACCCACCTCCTAGAGAAATGGAAATAAAAACAAAAATAAACAAATGGGACCAAATGAAACTTAAAAGCTTTTGCACAGCAAAGGAAACCATAAACAAGACAAAAAGACAACCCTCAGAATGGGAGAAAATATTTGCAAATGAAGCAACTGACAAAGGATTAATCTCCAAAATTTACAAGCAGCTCATGCAGCTCAGTATCAAAAAAACAAACAACCCAATCCAAAAATGGGCAGAAGACATAAATAGACATTTCTCCAAAGAAAATGTACAGATTGCGAAAAAACACATCAATGAAAGCTCAACATCATTAATCACTAGAGAAATGCAAAACAAAACTACAATGAGGTGGCCTCCCTGGTGGCAGAGTGGTTGAGAGTCCGCCTGCCCATGCAGGGGACACGGGTTCATGCCCCGGTCCAGGAAGATCCCACATGCCGCGGAGTGGCTGGGCCCGTGAGCCATGGCCGCTGAGCCTGCGCGTCCGGAGCCTGTGCTCCGCAACAGGAGAGGCCACAACACTGAGAGGCCCACGTACTGCAAAAAAAAAAAAAAAAAAACTAAAATGAGGTATCATCGCACACCGGTCAGAATGGCCATCATCAAAAAATCTACAAACAGGGCTTCCCTGGTGGCGCAGTGGTTCAGAGTCCGCTTGCTGATGCAGGGCACATGGGTTCGTGCCCCGGTCCAGAAGATCCCACATGACACGGAGCGGCTGGGCCCGTGAGCCATGGCCGGTGAACCTGCGCTCCACAACAGGAGCCTGTGCTCCGCAACAGGAGAGGCCACAACAGTGAGAGGCCCGCGTACCACAAAAAAAAAAAAAACCTACAAACAATGAAGGCTGGAGAGGGGGGGGAGAAAAGGGAACCTTCTTGCACTGTTGGTGGGAATGTAAACTGATACAGCCACTATGGAGAACAATATGGAGGTTCCTTAAAAAACTAAAAATAGAATTACCATATGACCCAGCAATCCCACTACTGGGCATATACCCTGAGAAAACCATAATTCAGAAAGTGTCATGTACCACAATATTCATTGCAGCTCTATTTACAATAGCCAGGACATGGAAGCAACCTAAGTGTCCATCAACAGATGAATGGATAAAGAAGATGTGGCACATATATACAATGGAATATTACTCAGCCATAAAAAGAAATGAAATTGAGTTATTTGTAGTGAGGTGGATGGACCTAGAGTCTGTCATACAGAGATAAGTCAGAAAAACAAATATAGTATCCTAACAAATATATATGGAATCTAAAAAAAAAAAAAAATGGTACTGATGAACTTAGGGGCAGAACTTGAATAAAGACACAGACGTGGAGAATGGACCTGAGAACACAGGGAGGGGGAAGGGGAAGCTGGGATGAAGTGAGAGAGTAGCACTGGCATATATACACTACCAAATATAAAATAGATAGCTAGTGGGAAGCAGCCACATAGCACAGGGAGATCAGCTTGGTGCTTTGTGACCACCTAGAGGGGTGGCATAGGGAGGGTGGGAGGGAGACACAAGAGGAAGGGGATATGGGGATATATGTATAAGTATACCTGATTCACCTTGTTATACAGCAGAAACTAACACACCATTGTAAAATAAAGATGTTAAAAAAAAAATACCCATAGAAGACAACATATTAAAATGATTAACACAGCAATCACCAAGGAGCCAATCAGTTTATTAAAGTTCATTCATTCTACTAGCTCATCTCAGGAAGAAGTTGACTAAATTGAGCATAAAGAATTTTGTATCCAATTTGAGACATATATATATTTTTTCATATGCTTATGGAAGATTTAATAACTTGGAAAATGTACCAAAATAACACTTAGGAAGATATTTTAACAAAACTCCCCAATCAGACTTTTTAAACCTTATGACTATGATTTAGGATGCTAGTAGTAGGTAAAATTATTTTCCATTACCCATTTAGGATATTTGATTACTAATTTACATAGGCAAGGCATCAGAGCATAATGAATGTATTTCACCTTTGAGAGAGAGCCTTTTCAGAATTGAAAGTGAGTACCCTGTTGCCTTCAGCCCAAGAATGCTAATGATTCAAATACATTTCTGTCCTATCAGATGAAAGCACCATAAAGCACTTACATGCAGGGAAGTTGGATGCTGGTTAATACAAAACATGGGGGGAGATGAAGCCATGTTTTATTATTTGATTATAAAGTGCCACCTTACCCTTCAACTCTGAATGATTTATTAGAAGATGATTAAGACTGTGTGTTGATGCCTAAGAGGAACTGCTTTGATTTATGACGATTTCACACAAAATCACAACTGTCTCGTTTAAAGTCATTCTAAGTTGCAGCCCATGTTTGAATACAGAAAAATAATTTAAAAGTTTACCATGAACAATTCAAGATTTTGCCATCAAAGTTTGGATTCACAGTGAGCTTCTTCCTGTATGTTTCTCTCTTGACAGCTAGTATGCTTGTTCTTACGTAGTATATTTTCACACTACAAAGCAAGGGTGGTAGTTTAGCCCATGGATATGCTTGGCTTCTAATACTACTCACCATGCTTAGTGGACTGTTGTGGCCAGATCCAGTCCTTTTTCTAAGATGCCTTATCAATCTCCAGCAAACCAAAAAAAGTGGCATTTTAATAAAAAATTCATTATTTTCAATTCTAAATATTTCTTCTATATATGAGTGACGAATAGATTAAAATAAACATTTGAATGCTTCAGTTATATTAGATTCTGCTAAGAATATGTATCTCTATTTTAATGAATAGATGACAATGTGGACTATTAACCAACTAAGATAGCTTTAAACAGTAGTTCCAGACCTACCTCATCCGAAGTATGTGATCTTGAGATGCAATGCAGGCAAAATGCCTGGAAAGAAGTGCCAGCTATTTAGAGCTGCAAAACAGTGATAGATCACTTAGGCTTTGTGAATTAGTGGATTTTTCTTAATGTCTTTGTAGCTTGAGCAATAGGTGGATTTTCTTGCTTCCTGTAGTTTCATGGTTTAATCTGTCTCTGCTTTCCCTTTCTCTTTTATAAAGCCTTTTTTAAAAGACTCAGATCACCTCATTTTTGCTCTACAAACCAAGGGGTTTTCACACATCACCACTAAGTATTTTAAGGGCGTGAGCCAGCATAGCAGGTGGTATTCCCCAGAAATTTGTATGCTGACA
Source organism: Lipotes vexillifer (assembly GCF_000442215.2). Classification (NCBI taxonomy): domain Eukaryota; kingdom Metazoa; phylum Chordata; class Mammalia; order Artiodactyla; family Lipotidae; genus Lipotes; species Lipotes vexillifer. Next base: position 21,639 of record NW_006787100.1, read on the forward strand.
ACATCTCATATCTCAAGAGAGAGAGTTAGAGCTACCTTTTCCATCTGACCTTCCCAGTCTGAAGGTTTTATTTTTTCTATCTATGTTCCAGGTATTAGTATTGTTAAGGGAGGCAAGTTTTCCTTTTCAGAACATCAAACTGAACATTTTTATTCTAGGACTGTTAATCTGTAATGGTAAAGGACTGTAGAAAAAAATTATTTTTGAGAAAGTAGAGTCTGAGTTTTTGTATTTGATTTAGCAGACCCATAGATGATTTTATGTTAATTGTAACTCTGACTTTGTATTAATTTAACAAACATTTTCTCGTTCCTCCCATGAGCTCAGCCCTTGCTTTATCTCAACCTTTTTACCTCTGAAAGGTAGTTTTTAGTTTAGAATGTACTGATCATATATTACTAGCTCATGTGAATTGGTAACCATTAAAAAGCATATTCCTTATTTAAATCAAGACAATTTCCCACATTTGAAACTTTAAGGGATTTTTTTGTTTAGTTGTCTTTGGTTTTTTCATTGCTGCTTTTGTTTGTTGTGCATGTGTGTATTTTTGCAAGTAGAATATATGAGCCAGATAATTATCATTCCTCTTGAGGTTCTGTGGGCCTACAAATGTGAAACTTGGTACCCCTCTTATATTATACCTCAGTGGGGGTTTCTACTAGGCTGACACTAGCCCAGAGAAGAGCAGTGAAATTTTGAGAGCCTCTAAACTTTTGGGCAGTTTTTAAGAGCTTTGCACATTTCATTCTGTAATTTCAGAAGAGCAGAAAAGAGAAAGAAGCTGCTATGCAGGACACATTCTCTCCTGCCAAGGGAGATGGAGAAATCAAGATCGCATTGCTTCTTTCCTCTGATCACATACTGATGGGTACAAGTCACCTGTTTCAGGCTACTCAACTGTATTTTCTCCACAACACCACTGAGTGTTTCATAGTCCAGGCTGGCCTCATATTACTAATGGGTCCTCAAACCTGTAAGAGGCCACATGTCTGCATGGCATGATGTCTCAACTGGAATTTAACTTCTATTACTATCTTATTTTGTGACCTTTGGCAAGTCTCTTAACCTTTCTGAGAATCTCTTAACATTTTTCCAGTTCCAGGCTTTGCAAGGTATGGATAACAATAGACACAGTGCTTGCCTTTCAGAGGTGGCATGAGGATTAATTAACTCATGTTTGTTAAGAGCTATACAGATGCTAAGTATTATGATTATTCTTTACTCATGTTAGCATTACAAAATGTCAGTGTGTTGAGTGGCAGAAGATGGGGTTATAGGACCCTGGTGCAGTATGACTCTTTTGTAAGTTTCCCCTCTCTCATGAAATTACTAGAACTATGTTTAGTTATCCTGATTAATGGCTTCATTATTACCAGGAGATATCAATTCGCTCATTTGAATTAATACATACAACTATAACTCACAGTTTTATATGGACCAGAAGACTCACAGAGGGACCTCACAGGATAATCTGTAAATTATTGCACTATAGCAGGGCGTGATTGTTCCTTGGGATCTATATTTGACTGCTTGGAGTTAAACGTGCTCTGTACAGGACCAAGGCAACATCAGATCCACAGAGAGAATTGGGTTGTTCCACTAACTAACTGATTGCTCCTGTTCAAGTAGTGAGCCTGGGTGGTGGCTCTAGATCCATTAATCACTCATATGTTATGCTCTTTTATTTTAGACATGCAGTGTGGAGCAGTGGGCAGACAAATTTAAACAAATAAATATATAAATAAATTTACAAAGGCAATGGGCCTTTTAGCTAGTAATTTCGTAAGAATGCATAGCAATATTTGACTCTGATGGGTCTTCCATTCCTTCTACCACTGCATATATTTTAGTCTTTACTATCTGGGTACTCGGAAGTGTGAATAGACCTAACATCTGGATGGCATACATATTTTCAAAGCAGTGAAGTCTCAATTTAAAGGAAAATATTTTATCGCTTATATTTAGATTTAAGAAATGATTTTTTTTTTTTTTTTTTTTTTTTT
>NW_006787100.1:23679-30933 GCF_000442215.2 Lipotes vexillifer
CCGTTGCAGAGCACAGGCTCCGGACACACAGGCTCAGCGGCCACGGCTCACGGGGCCAGCCACTCCGCGGCATGTGGGATCTTCCCAGAGCAGGGCACGAACCCGTGTCCCCTGCATCGGCAGGGGGACTCTCAACCACTGCGCCACCAGGGAAGCCCAGAAATGATTTTTTAAATGGCTATCCCAGGGCCTTCATGCAGCCTCTAATATTAATATACTTCCTTGAAAGCATATATTACATTATTGGCATTCCAGGACAAATGATCCCCAACCCTGATACATTGCTGGAAGTCACTGATATTTTTCTTTAATTTACTTGCATTTGGTAGCTGAGAGTCAAGGATACCAACCTCTCATTCCTTTTTGACAAGTAAATAGTGCTCTCAACACCACCATAAAAGATCAGGATAGCAATTTGCATAGAGGGTCATATGGAGAAGAAGGTTAGGAAACATGCTTAATCTGATCTGGGTTTTCTCATACTGGGTCAGTTCCTATCACACTGGAGAACTAAGGCAGATCATTACACATGTACACTTCAAATTTTCCCAGGGAAATTATCTATATGACCACTTAGAGCTAGATAATAGATGAAAACAAATTTCTGCAGAAACCATAGTATATTCTGATGCTGCTCTGTATTCCATAACACTTACCGTGACACCAAAATCGTATTACTAACTTACACTGACTTGTATGAAACACCAGAGATGAACAATAACCATTGGTGAGCAAACAGAGATAAGGAATGCTCTAATAGATTCATATTAATAAGAATCCAGTGTGAGCCTGGTGAGGAAAATGAATCTTACCTGCTCTGAAAGGTAACAGCACTAGGCAAGATATCACGTAACTATTTAGAAGTCAAAGACTTACTCTCAGTTTGGATAAATGTTTCTCTCACATGTGCACTTAAATGTCTTCTTTTTTTTCTTTTCAACATCTTTATTGGAGTATAACTGCTCTACAGTGGTGCATTAGCTTCTGCTGTATAACAAAGTAAATCAGCCATACGTATACCCATATCCCCATATCGCCTCCCTCTTGCATCTCCCTCCCACCCTCCCTATCCCACCCTCTTTTTTCCCCCAGAAAAATGAATGGTATTTGTCTTTTTCTTTTCTCCCTACAGACTGCCAGATTATTATAAAAGAGCATTTTATATAAGTATGGTACAGCAACTGAAACACAACTGTATCATCATTTCAAGCTCAAAAGGCACAAAATACATCTCTTACTTGGCAATTCCCAGACTGTTGTCAGGAAACAGACACAAATCAACTAAAAAGCTTGTATTTATTCATACCCAAGACAGGTTTTCTTGTCAATAACTACGTATGGATTTTTCCCTACTGATTTAAAGAAAAGGAAGATGCAGAACGTTTTGGTCGTTTATTCTTATCTTCATTTGTATCTCTATAAAAGTTGAGTTAGTGTTATATGGTGCCAATATATTGTGAGCAGAGTAATACTCTCAGTACAGCTATGACCTTTTCCCCTGTAATTAGTTCCAACTGAAATTAGATTCAATAAAAGCATGACTCCAATTAGAGTTAAATCAAAACAAAACTCAGGGCTTGATTTCATATAGCAAAAGCATGGAGGAAAAAAAGGGGTGAAAGAAGAGGGGATATTCTTCCAATATAGTTCAGCAGATCAAACCATATGGTAAGTAAGTCCTTTGAACTCTGGAGAAAATGTACATTTATTTCCATATAGGACTATGGTAATATTTTCCATGAATCATAGGGATTTTTCAGTCTCACCTTGGTTGACCAGTTTTCCAAAACTCTGCATGCAAAAAGCAAATCAAACATTTTCAAAGTTCTGATCTAGGAAAAGAGCTATTTTCTCTAGGAGAAGAAGAAACGAGAAATCTTCAAGCTTCCTTTGGGGATAACCTCGTAAAACAGAAAGCCAAGATTATGAGAGTTATCGGAAAGCATTTACTACTTGTCTCACCCTGAATAACTCTACATAGCTTCCTAACATGCAAGTCTGTAACTCAGTAGAATTTCTTTCTAAGTTCAGTTTTCTTATCTGTAAAACAAATGTACAAGTGAGCAAATAAACAAAAAGGATGGTAAAGCTAAATCCTGATTCATGAGGCATACTATAAATGTGAGTTACATCTCTTCCCTTTCTCTTATCAAACTTGTGTTGAGGCACAAAGCAGGAAAGTCCATAACCTAACCAGAAAATAGGCTTTATGAAATACAGTAGTGGGAAAATTTGGCTTCAAAAAATGAGGTTTAGGAGCTTCAAAGTCCAAGTGAAGAAGTTGTGGCAAACATAAGGATGTGCCTCACAGACCTAAAGGAACAGACAGTTATTTCTGGTATGAATTTGTCTTTCATTCACAGAGAGCCTATTCCAGCACTGCTGTCTGGGGATTTATGGAATTTCTAGTCCACAAGCATGAAATTCCATATCGCATAGCATCCAAAGATGGGACCCGCTTACAGCAAAAGAGGTGTAGGAGTGGACCCATGACTATGGGATTTACTAGTCATATCACATACTACACCATCCAAAAGTAGTCAGTTAGCTTCACAGAACACTAGAACAGCTTCTAAAGGCACAATTCAAGTGCCAGCTTGGAAGAAACACTCTAAAAGGATGGGGTGTCATCCTTCAAGATATAGTAAACTTACTAAGTTAGAGATCACTATATGATACTGTCTCCCCAGTAGAAGGAATATATGGGTTTGGGAATGAAAGAGTAGAAGTCTTACCCTTTCTCCCAATGACCCTCTCTCCCAATGACCCACAGGGGGACCTTGTGCTTTCTGCCCCTTTAAATCTGGGCAATGCAAGGTTGGAGATACTGGTCCCAAGAGGGGGCAAACTCTTATAAGCAGACATCACCAGGTTCATTCTACTGAACTACAAAATACAGACTCCTCCAGGGCCATCTGGACTCCTTGTGTCCAGAGGCCAGTAGATGAAAAGAGGAGTCACCATACTGGAAGGAGTAGTTTACCCTCATCAGCAGGAGGAGATAGGGCTTGGGAGAAATATATGCTGAACCTAGGTAATCCACTGGGTGTCTCCGGGTACTCTCTTGCCTCAGAATAACTGTGAGCGCACACATTTAACAACCCTAAACTGGGAAGGGTATGATTATCAAGTGTTCAGATCATTCAGGAATGAAGGTTTGGGACTTCCCTGGTGGCGAAGTGGTTAAGAATCCACCTGCCAATGCAGGGGACATGGGTTCGAGCCCTGGTCCAGGAAGATCCCACATGCCACGGAGCAACTAAGCCCGTGCACCACAACTACTGAGCCTGTGCTCTAGAGCCCGTGAGCCACAACTACTGAGCCCGTGTGCCACAACTACTGAAGCCTACGTGCCTAGAGCCCATGCTCTACAACAAGAGAAGCCACTGCAATGAGAAGCCCATGCACCACAACCAAGAGTAGCCCCCGTTCGCCACGACTAGAGAAAAGCCCGTGCTCAGCAATGAAGACCCAAAGCAGCCAAAAATAAATAAATTTTTTTAAAAAAAGAATGAAGGTTTGGTCACAGCACCAGGTAAGCCACACAGACTTGCCAAAGTGACAGCTGAGAGTAAAGAGAATTTAAGAATAGATAATAAAGGAGGAGAAAGTGAGTATCAGTGGCAGCCCCAAGATCAACTGCAGTGATGGGAGTTACAGTTCATCTCAGTGACCTCCTTCTTTTTGAAATTCCCCTCAAGAAGAAAGGCTGCAGAAACCATGGAAGAGTTTTTTCCCAAACCTGCGTGGAAAAGTAGATCTGTGTGGCACAAGGGTAGAGAATGTTCCAAGCAGATCTCCTATAACAAGTCTCAGAAAGGGTGAGAACCTCCAAGGACCTCGGGTTTAGAGGTCATTAAAACTTCCATCTAGAAATCTGCCATTGCCTTGGCTCAGAGCCCACTTTCTGGTTTCTATTTTTCACATTTTAAATTATCTGACAAAGAATATGACTGATCCAGCTAACTCTGGTCCTGTCATCTCCTCCCAATGCAGGAGGGCTATCTAGCAGAAAGTGGCTGTCAGAGTCTTAGCCCTAGAGAAGGCGCCCACTGAACAGACCTCCATCTGCTACGAAAATCAAAAGCACTAGTTTAAACTGAAATGACAAATATACCCTCTACAATTCCTCTGATGCAAAAGAACCCACTTTTTTCAGAAGCAGCTTTTCCATCTGGAGACAGTTCTAAATATTTCTCTCTGTCCCTGGGTATTTTTGTAACTGCATGAGGTCACTGCCTCTTAAGGTAATGTTACTGAACCCAGGTCTGGCTGCTCGCCACTCAAAAGCCAATTTTCGAGAGACAAGTGTTGGTAGGAAAGGAAAAGCTGCTTTATTTCGGAGGCCGGCAACCGGGGAGCGGGGCGGGGGGGGGGGGGAGGGCGGACGCCTGTCCAAAGGCCAACTACTCCCCCCCCCCGCCGCCCCGACAGTCGGGGGACAAGAGCTTTTATAGACAGAGGGAGGGGGCTAGCAGAAACAATACAGTCAGCTCTGTCAGTCATCTTGAAATTGGTCAGTGGTGGTCTGACCAGCATCATCTTGACTGTTTTAGGTACAGTTAATCTTCAGTTCCAGGGTTGGTTTGTATCCATTTCTTTGAGGCCAATTCTTGAAACTGTGGCAGCTTATGTCATGGCTACAGCCTGGTCATCATGAAGTCAACTTCTCCCACCTGGTGGGGGTTTCAGTATCTATAAGACAGCTCACAGGATACGGCTCAGAATATTATCTATAGCCCTTAAGGAGGAACTAAAGATCCTTGACTATGTTTTATGACTAAACTATTATTATTTGGTCTCCTTTAACTGTTTTCCTCTGTTTCTGCATTTTCTCACTTCTCTGATTAAACTTATTCTTTGGCTAAATTTTTTCCACAGACAAAAGGCTGAGGAGATGGGGGCGGGGGGACAAGGACCATAGGGTCCTGCTCCATTTCAGTAACACTGATGATATCTGGCTGTCTCTCAGAATTTCAATAAGTGACCAGAAATCTGTTATCTTTTGAGCCTCTAGAAATTTCATCATTTGATGTGATTTCAACCACTTTTTTCTGTCACTTTTCACTCCACGCCCCATGCACCACTACAGATGAGGAAAACAGCTTAAAGATACGTGTTATTCTCCAATATGTGTTTGGGTTACTCACTTGCAAGTGTTGTGATGCCAATGGTTATTTCGGACAGAGCAACTCTCCACCTAAGCCAATGAGGGGCGACATAGGAGAGAAGTTCGGACTTGTCATTTTTTTCTGCCTGCATTTCCATTTTGTTTCCTAAACTTCAATCTCTCCAGAATGCAGTGTTTATTAGGATTCTGCATCTAAGAGAAATTTCGATGCTCAAAGCTTTTTATCTTCTGTTCCACCAATGAAATCCATCATCCCACAGTACAAAACATCACTTAGCGTGAATCCCTTTGGAGAGATGTTATAGTAATATTTAAGCTTTATCATAATGGAGCTCCATCTGAAGATGTCCAACACAGAGACATCCTTCTTTTCTCTGGCCACTTGAGAGAGTGTGCTCTAAGAAAATTCTTGGAATTGTGCCACAAACATTGACAGGAGCAAAAAGAGCCTAACTATTGGCTGAGAAAAAAACCTGAAAAGTAGGCTAAAAGAAAGGAATGCTTATAGAACCCCTCTGAAGGCCAGACACTGGGCATCCAAGGGCATTAACTTATTTAACATTTACAAGGAGCCTGAGAGGTGGGCTTTATCCTTTTTGTCTTCAGGTGGGGAACTGAGGCTCAGAAAGGGTAAGCAACTTGCCAATATGGTCACACAGTTTATACACTGAAGAGATGGGACTCAAAAACAGATCACTCCAACATCCAAGCATATATTTTCAAAAACACAGCAGGGCCCATTCTCTGGTCTCACCTGAACACTACTATTCCTCTTCCCTTGAAGGGAATATAAGAAGTTTTAAGAAGCAAATTTGGCATGACTTCACATTGAGTGGGCAGTTGCTGTGTCTCATAGCAATGTCTGTAGGGGAAATAAAGACAAAAAAAAAAAAAAAACAGAAAAGAATAGATAATTATAGTTTAAAAGCTAACCAAATGAGTATAAAATGTTAGTGGCAATCAAGATTATCTAACATCCTACCCTTAGCCCTACCCCCATGTGTGCTGAAATAGAGAAAATTATATGTCCATATGGCAAAAGCAGAACTAGAGTTTATTGAACAATATTATGTACTTCGTGTTGTAGGTGCTCTATCTTGTTGAATCCTAACAACCCCCCCATTCAGAGAATACAGTTCTCATTTTACAGATGAATAAACTGAAGCCCAAAGAGAGTTTAACACTTAGAATTGTTAAATTCCACCTTTGTTAATTGTAGAACTGTTAAATTCTACAACTGTTAAAATGTACCTACAAGCTACAGAAAACCTGACTAACAGTGACTTGGGCAAGTAAAGCCTTGTTTCTCATGAAATAGGAAGTCTGGGGTGGACAGCAGAGGCTAAGTACACAGAGTCGACACTGCCATCAGGGACTCAGGCTCCTTCTGCCTGCCTGTACACCATCCCCAGCATGTGGCTTTTATCCTTATTCTTTCAACATGGCTGCTGGACCTCTGGGCATTATAAATACATTCCAGGTAGGAAGATGAAGGAATATGGAAGAGCAAAAGGTGAAGAGAAAAGAACCATGCCAGCCAAACCTGTCCCTTTTTATTGAAAGGACGACAGAGTTTCTGAAAGCCATACCCAAAGCTTAATCTTCTTGCTCAGAACTCCATTACATAACCACCTATACCTGTAAGAGAAGCCAGTGAATTGAGTATTTAGAATATTCTAAACTCCAGTGCAGTCCTGACTAAAATCAGAGTTAGTCATGAGTTAATATTTGTAAAGTGCTTAGAATAAAATCTGACACATAGTTAAGTGCTACATGTTTAATACATGAAGAAATGAAGGAACTAAGGAATGAAAGAATAAATAAATGGGACTGGATATCGGGTAGGCAAGGAGAATTATTTAACATAGAGATAAATGACTTGCCTAAATTGCCCAGCTAGCAAATGGTAGTGATGTAATTTCCATTCTGAGTTCTTCTGATTTCAAAGGATCTTTCTACTATTTTTCTTTTCTTATTATTATATAACACCCTCCCCCCAAAATCACACACACAGTTTTTAAACTCCTACGTGACTATGTCTGTGAACGTCATATGGTTTTCTTGAGGGCTGCTTAAAATATCAGGATTCCAAGTGAAGAATCCAGTTATAAGAAAACAGGAAT
>NW_006787100.1:31031-33217 GCF_000442215.2 Lipotes vexillifer
AGGAATGCCAGTCTAACCAACTTCATTCTCTGGTGGGCCCCTTAGCCTTTGACATGCCAGGCTGGAATATCACAAAGAGCACTGGCATTTACAGAGGCCCAAACTTGGCTTAACTGTAATTGTGCACTAAACCTAGAGCCACTGATAAACTGAAAATAAAAGCAAGACATGACTCCCCAATAAATACTGACAAATGAGCATTTGACCGTCATGTGGGGACTGCCTTTTGTCAGCTAGTTTTCTAGCCCCTCTGGTTTTTAGCCCTTAGGATAGTGAATGACCTTAGCGTGCTATGTCACCTATTGGTAGTACATCCATATATCAACACAGTTGGTAACCTCCTTTGTTTGACCTTCAACATCCTTAAATGTCAAATATCACCCTCTGTATGCAGACTACCAGGTCAACTCGACTTTATCCTACGTGGGAGAAGAGAGAATCAAAGATCAGCCCTTATAAAAATTCATTACTGATGAATATTGAAATATTACTGGAAAATTAATCATTATTATTAAACATCAAGAGATTAATGCTGGCTCATTCTACGGGAGATGGAACCAACCACTACAGAACCCCTATTAAAAGTGCTGAATGGGAATGTTTAAATATATATGTATATGAATGTGAAAATGACTAACTTTTCAAAGGTCAATCAAGGATAGAAAGCAAATGGAAAGCTGAGTTCAATGGCATTGAAAATTGTCCGTGGCTGTTCTCAGCAGTCCTGTCACACCCACAGAGTTCATATTGACTCTCCCTGAAGTACCTCTTTAGCAATCAAAGAAAGGGAGTTTGGCCTTTTGCTTTAGCTGAGATCCACTGTGAATTCAGTGGATATCCACTGACTAGGTCGAGACATTAAGAACCAAACCAAATAATGAAATCCCATTGCTTCCCAAAAAGAAATTACTGTTTTCTTTTCATGTGGATTATGACTTGTTTAAACCCCAATGACTGTTCAGTTTCTGCTCACAGAAGACAAATATTTGCTAATTAAGGGTAAGAGGAGGTAGAACCAGAAGGTCAGTCTGCTTATTCCTTAACAGAAATCATACAAGAAGGCTTATATCTTCTGAACTGTGTTTTACAAAACATTTAGAAATTCTTGTCTTGTCTTCCATATATACTGACGCCATTACTATTCTTTAGAACATGCCTTCCTTTGTGAGATTATTATTGTGAGTCCCAGAATAAGAACAAAGGATGATTTCTGTCCTAGACACTCTTGAACTATTTCAGTCTGAATCTTGGATAATCTCCAATTCATGTTCTAGAATTAGATTCCCTGAGTTTGAATGTGGGTTCTACTACTCAGTCCCAGTACGGTCTTAAACAAGATATTTCATCCTGTAAGTCAGTTTCCTCTTCTAAAACATGATGATCTTGATAGTATGTATACCACAGACTTGTGGTTAGACTTAAAAGGGATCATACATGTGAAGTGTTTAACCTAACTCCTGGGTACCTAATAAATATCCAATATGCAAGACTAGTTATAACTTAAAGCAAAACAAAGTGTACTCTTCTAGGTAGAAGGCACTGAATCTTCTTATTATGGATTTACAGTGGACTCATATATAATATTTTTCCCAGTCACCCTGTCCTCTCAGGAAATTAATAAACTACCTAACAATTTCAAAAGTTCCAAATGGATCTTAATGCAACGCCAATTCTCCGGCACTCAATGGCTCACCATCTGATTAATGGATTTATTCCTTTCCTTTTCTTCTGGAATGGAGTGATATAGTAGAAGGAATGCAGACCTATCATCAGAGTGGTAAGCATTATCTATTCCAAGATAAGAGGTATGATCTTTAGGGAATGTCAGAGCCCCCTGCTTATAAGCCTCGGTACATAAATGGATATGTATCAAGGTGCACCTCATTTGCTTTAGTAAAACCTCCCTTTGAGAGACATTAATTGAAATATTTAGGGATCACAGCTGCGTCTGCAATTTGAAAGGAACCCAAATATTGAAAAAGGTCTCTCTTCCATTGTGCTATTTACTGTTAGTAGAAATATTCCAGCTGTGGCTCAGAACGCTAAAACGACACTTCAAAGATGTCATGCATTTAATATCCCCCTGTCCCATGGGAACCAGAGAAATGAGTCAGGATGTAATGTGGTTCTCCTGTAGAGAGAGAACCACCACCATTCTGGTGTTGCAACAGTGGAATGGAGGGAAA
>NW_006787100.1:33611-56425 GCF_000442215.2 Lipotes vexillifer
GGGAAAGAGATATTCTGGCCTCACGCCATAAACCCAGAGTACAAAAGGTCTCTAAAACTACAGTAACGGGCTGGTCCAAAGTCCAAATTATTGTGCCAATAGGCCAACATCTGTGAGCTTTCTAGATATCACTGTGTCAAATGCATCAATAAACTTTGATGAATAATTTCACTTCTAGAATTCTCTTCTAATAAAATGATCAGCGTTGACATACCTCTCACTCTCAAATCTCTATTCTACCTCCGTTCAAATTTCTTTCAAACTTCACATAATAAACTGCCTATTCTTCAGGAATACCTCACAGCTTTTAAACCAACACTCCTCCACAGGCTGGCTTTTTCTATGTTGCCTCTCCACGCACATGGCGCCACAATTACTCCAATGAACGCCATTTGTGACTGCTTCTTCTCCCTTAGATGCTTAATAAAATCATGTCTCTTTCATACTAATTTTAAAAAAATCTTTTTCTCCATCCTAATTCCCATTCTCCTACTACCTTAGGTCCAACTATCATCATCTATACTTTGCATCATGGGAATAGTTTCTTAACTAGCCTCCTTGTCTACTTTGTTCTACCAATGCAATCTCCACAAAGCCACCAGTCATCTTTCACAATGCATCTCTAATTATGTTGCTCCCTTGATTAAAACATTTTAAATACTTTCACAACCTTCAGGATAAGGAACAAACTCCTTACATTTTTGGAAAAGTACTTTCATGACCTAACCCCTACCTATCTTCTCAAGAAATCAATCTTCCAGATGTACTAAATTACTTGTAGTTTTTCCAACTTGTCATGCTTTTTCTTGCCCATAGGTCTTTGTACGTGCTGTTCACTACATTTAGAAAAGTGACCCTTCCCCAATATTTTCATTTACCTCGTTAACTCTTATTCACCCTTCAGGTTTGAGTCTAGTTAAGTTCCTTAAAGTTTTCTGACTTCCAATTATATCCAGTACTTATCATATGCCCTCAGCACTTTTCACAGAATAATGTAATTGCCTTTTTCTTAAATTCCTCTCTAGACCTCTTAAGATTCTTAAATTCAGCAATTGTGTTATGGCCTTGCACATAGTTAAGCCCTCAATAAAGAATTTTTAATGAACACCAAGATATTTGTCAAGGTTTGATTACAAAAACAGAAAATTGATAACTAAGCCTAACTATGCAAATGAGTAAACAAATTTTGGTGCATCTGTAAGGCAGAAAATAGCATTTTTCCTTCTCAAAGTAAAAAATGTTTTTGAAATTTTTTCATAGATGGGAGCATAGAATTGATGGACTATTGAGTGAAAATCACAGATAAAATTTGCATTAACAATAAGATACCAATATGATAGGTAGATAACAAAGATAGGTAGGTAGGTAGAGAAATAGATGATAGAAATAAGGAAGGAAGGAAGGATTATACAAATATGATAATAGCTTTTATATTTGGCTTATGGGTAATATGTGTTTGCTTATTATGCCTGGAAGTATATTTCTGATTTCCTGTGATGAGTCAAGTAAAAACACAATAGAAAAGCAAAAGAGCCACAGTGAATATTGACTTCATCTTGGCCAATATCTATAACCAAAGCAGTCACATTTGCAGATGTGGAACATCACAGCTGGACTCTCAGGACAGAGCTAATGTTGAAAGTTAGATGGGTGGCAATATTGGGGTCAGACACTAGTATCAAAGGCAGGAATGAACACCAGGGAGCCAGGAGCAAGTCCAGAAAGCAGGGCTCAATGGCCAGGGACCAGCTGAAATTTTCTAGAATAGCTCCTAGTATCATGAATTGCACCAATAACAATCTAGTCCGTAGATCTGGGTGGGCCAGCAATGCCAAAGGGATGGGACTAACAGATCAAGTTCTGGAAGCAGAGAAGAATCTGAGGTGCTAATTAGGAGCTAAAGTAGACTTACATAGATTAGATATGCATGGTCAGAATTAGGGTAATCATAATTTGGGGGCATGAAGGTAGGCATAAGATATCTAGACTTATTTCAATAAAACTTATACTGAACCCCACTAGCTAGTGGAAATTAATTCCCCCACATAAACCTAACTTCCTCAAAATGTGCACAAGGCCTAGAGGGGGGATAGAGTAAATGAAAGCAATGATTTTATGTTTAAAGAAGGGTGGGGAAGTCAGAGGCAGAAGAAGAAAAAGCAATTTTTTTTAATATTTATTTTTTTATTTTTTTTTATTTTTTAACATCTTTATTGGGGTACAATTGCTTCACAATGGCATGCTAGCTTCTGCTCTACAACAGAGTCAATCAGCTATACATACACATATGCTCCCACATCTCCTCCCTCCTCGTCTCCCTCCCTCCCACCCTCCCTATCCCACCCCTCCAGACAGCCACAAAGAACCGAGCCGGTTTCCCTGTGCCATGTGGCTGCCTCCCACTGGCCATCCACCCCACGCCTGTTAGTATATACATGTCCATGTCTCTCCCTCGCCCTATCACACCTCACCCTTCCCCCTCCCAACATCCTCAAGTCCGTTCTCCAGTAGGTCTGTGTCTTCATTCCTGTTTTACCCCTAGGTTCTTCATAACATCTTTTTTTTCTTAGATTCCATATATATGTGTTAGCATACGGTATTTGTCCTTCTCTTTCTGACTTACTTCACTCTGTATGACAGACTCTAGATCTATCCACCTCATTACAAATAGCTCAATTTCATTTCTTTTTATGGCTGAGTAATATTCCATTGTATATATGTGCCACATCTTCTTTATCCATTCATCCGACGACGGGCACTTAGGTTGTTTCCATCTCCGGGCTATTGTAAATAGAGCTGCAATGAACATTTTGGTACATGACTCTTTCTGAATTCTGGTTTCCTCAGGGTATATACCTAGTAGTGGGATTGCTGGGTCATATGGTAGTTCTATTTGTAGTTTTTTAAGGAACCTCCATACTGTTCTCCATAGTGGCTGAACCAATTCACATTCCCACCAGCAGTGCAAGAGTGTTCCCTTTTCTCCACACCCTCTCCAGCATTTATTGTTTCTAGATTTTTTGATGATGGCCATTCTGACTGGTGTGAGATGATATCTCATTGTAGTTTTGATTTGCATTTCTCTAATGATTAATGATGTTGAGCATTCTTTCATGTGTTTGTTGGCAGTCTGTATATCTTCTTTGGAGAAATGTCTATTTAGGTCTTCTGCCCATTTTTGGATTGGGTTGTTTATTTTTTTGTTATTGAGCTGCATGAGCTGCCTGTAAATTTTAGAGATTAATCCTTTGTCAGTTGATTCATTTGCAAATATTTTCTCCCATTCTGAGGGCTGTCTTTTGGTCTTGTTTATGGTTTCCTTTGCTGTGCAAAAGCTTTGAAGTTTCATTAGGTCCCATTTGTTTATTTTTGTTTTTATCTCCATTACTCTAGGAGATGGGTCAAGAAGGATCTTGCTGTGATTTATGTCATAGAGTGTTCTGCCTATGTTTTCCTCTAAGAGTTTGATAGTTTCTGGCCTTACATTTAGGTCTTTAATCCATTTTGAGCTTATTTTTGTGTATGGTGTTAGGGAGTGATCTAATCTCATACTTTTACATGTACCTATCCAATTTTCCCAGCACCACT
Organism: Lipotes vexillifer; assembly: GCF_000442215.2. Taxonomy (NCBI): domain Eukaryota; kingdom Metazoa; phylum Chordata; class Mammalia; order Artiodactyla; family Lipotidae; genus Lipotes; species Lipotes vexillifer. Next base: position 37,200 of record NW_006787100.1, read on the forward strand.
TATTGAAGAGGCTGTCCTTTCTCCACTGTATATTCCTGCCACCTTTATCAAAGATAAGGTGACCATATGTGCATGGGTTTATCTCTGGGCTTTCTATCCTATTCCATTGATCTATCTTTCTGTTTTTGTGCCAGTACCATACTGTCTTGATTACTGTAGCTTTGTAGTATAGTCTGAAGTCAGGCAGCCTGATTCCTCCAGCTCCATTTTTTGTTCTCAAGATTGCTTTGGCTATTCGGGGTCTTTTGTGTTTCCATACAAATTGTGAAATTTTTTGTTCTAGTTCTGTGAAAAATGCCAGTGGTAGTTTGATAGGGATTGCATTGAATCTATAGATTGCTTTGGGAAGTAGAGTCATTTTCACAATGTTGATTCTTCCAATCCAAGAACATGGTATATCTCTCCATCTGTTTGTATCATCTTTAATTTCTTTCATCAGTGTCTTATAATTTTCTGCATACAGGTCTTTTGTCTCCTTAGGTAGGTTTATTCCTAGATATTTTATTCTTTTTGTTGCAATGGTAAATGGGAGTGTTTTCTTGATTTCACTTTCAGATTTTTCATCATTAGTATATAGGAATGCCAGAGATTTCTGTGCATTAATTTTGTATCCTGCTACTTTACCAAATTCATTGATTAGCTCTAGTAGTTTTCTGGTAGCATCTTTAGGATTCTCTATGTAGAGTATCATGTCATCTGCAAACAGTGACAGCTTTACTTCTTCTTTTCCGATTTGGATTCCTTTTATTTCCTTTTCTTCTCTGATTGCTGTGGCTAAAACTTCCAAAACTATGTTGAATAAGAGTGGTGAGAGTGGGCAACCTTGTCTTGTTCCTGACCTTAGTGGAAATGCTTTCAGTTTTTCGCCATTGAGGATGATGTTGGCTGTGGGCTTGTCATATACGGCCTTTATTATATTGAGGAAAGTTCCCTCTACACCTACTTTCTGCAGGGTTTTTATCATAAATGGGTGTTGAATTTTGTCAAAAGCTTTCTCTGCATCTATTGAGATGATCATATGGTTTTTCTCCTTCAATTTGTTAATATGGTTAATCACATTGATAGATTTGCGTATATTGAAGAATCCTTGCATTCCTGGAATAAACCCCACTTGATCATGGTGTATGATCCTTTTAATGTGCTGTTGGATTCTGTTTGCTAGTATTTTGTTGAGGATTTTTGCATCTATGTTCATCAGTGATATTGGCCTGTAGTTTTCTTTCTTTGTGACATCCTTGTCTGGTTTTGGTATCAAGGTGATGGTGGCCTCGTAGAATGAGTTTGGGAGTGTTCCTCCCTCTGCTATATTTTGGAAGAGTTTGAGAAGAATAGGTGTTAGCTCTTCTCTAAATGTTTGATAGAATTCGCCTGTGAAGCCATCTGGTCCTGGGCTTTTGTTTGTTGGAAGATTTTTAATCACAGTTTCAATTTCAGTGTTTGTGATTGGTCTGTTCATATTTTCTATTTCTTCCTGATTCAGTCTTGGCAGTTTGTGCATTTCTAAGAATTTGTCCATTTCTTCCAGATTGTCCATTTTATTGGCATAGAGTTGCTTGTAGTAATCCCTCATGATTTTTTGTATTTCTGCAGTGTCAGTTGTTACTTCTCCTTTTTCATTTCTGATTCTATTGATTTGAGTCTTCTCCCTTATTTTCTTGATGAGTCTGGCTAATGGTTTATCAATTTTGTTAATCTTCTCAAAGAACCAGCTTTTAGTTTTATTGATCTTTGCTATTGTTTCCTTCATTTCTTTTTCATTTATTTCTGATCTGATTTTTATGATTTCTTTCCTTCTGCTAACTCTGGGGTTTTTTTGTTCTTCTTTCTCTAATTGCTTGAGGTGCAAGGTTAGGTTGTTTATTCGAGATGTTTCCTGCTTCTTAAGGTGGGCTTGTATTGCTATAAACTTCCCTCTTAGAACTGCTTTTGCTGCATCCCATAGGTTTTGGGTCGTTGTATCTCCATTGTCATTTGTTTCTAGGTATTTTTTAATTTCCTCTTTGATTTCTTCAGTGATCACTTCGTTACTAAGTAGTGTATTGTTTAGCCTCCATGTGTTTGTATTTTTTACTGCTCTTTTCCTATAATTGATATCTAATCTCATGGCGTTGTGGTCGGAAAAGATACTTGATATAATTTCAATTTTCTTAAATTTACCAAGGCTTGATTTGTGACCCAAGATATGATCTATCCTGGAGAATGTTCCATGAGCACTTGAGAAAAATGTGTATTCTGTTGTTTTTGGATGGAGTGTCCTATAAATATCAATTAAGTCCATCCTGTTTAATGTATCATTTAAAGCTTGTGTTTCCTTATTTATTTTCATTTTGGATGATCTGTCCATTGGTGAAAGTGGGGTGTTGAAGTCCCCTACTATGAATGTGTTACTGTCGATTTCCCCTTTTATGGCTGCTAGTTTTTGCCTTATGTATTGAGGTGCTCCTATGTTGGGTGCATAAATATTTACAATTGTTATATCTTCTTCTTGGATCGATCCCTTAATCATTATGTAGTGTCCTTCTTTGTCTCTTCTGATAGTCCTTATTTTAAAGTCTATTTTGTCTGATATGAGAATTGCTACTCCAGCTTTCTTTTGGTTTCCATTTGCATGGAATATCTTTTTCCATCCCCTTACTTTCAGTCTGTATGTGTCTCTAGGTCTGAAGTGGGTCTCTTGTAGACAGCATATATATGGGTCTTGTTTTTGTATCCATTCAGCCAATCTGTGTCTTTTGGTGGGAGCATTTAGTCCATTTACATTTAAGGTAATTATCGATATGTATGTTCCTATTCCCATTTTCTAAATTGTTTTGGGTTCGTTATTATAGGACTTTTCCTTCTCTTGTGTTTTTGTCTAGAGAAGTTCCTTTAGCATTTGTTGTAAAGCTGGTTTGGTGGTGCTGAACTCTCTCAGCTTTTGCTTGTCTGTAAAGGTTTTAATTTCTCCATCAAATCTGAATGAGATCCTTGCTGGGTAGAGTAATCTTGGTTGCAGGTTTTTCTCCTTCATCACTTTCAGTATGTCCTGCCACTCCCTTCTGGCTTGTAGAGTTTCTGCTGAGAGATCAGCTGTTAACCTTATGGGGATTCCCTTGTGTGTTATTTGTTGTTTTTCCCTTGCTGCTTTTAATATGCTTTCTTTGTATTTAGTTTTTGACAGTTTGATTAATATGTGTCTTGGCGTATTTCTCCTTGAATTTATCCTGTATGGGACTCTCTGTGCTTCCTGGACTTGATTAACGATTTCCTTTCCCATATTAGGGAAGTTTTCAACTATAATCTCTTCAAATATTTTCTCAGTCCCTTTCTTTTTCTCTTCTTCTTCTGGAACCCCTATAATTCGAATGTTGGTGCGTTTAATGTTGTCCCAGAGGTCTCTGAGACTGTCCTCAGTTCTTTTCATTCTTTTTTCTTTATTCTGCTCTGCAGTAGTTATTTCCACTATTTTATCTTCCAGGTCACTTATCCGTTCTTCTGCCTCATTTATTCTGCTATTGATCCCATCTAGAGTATTTTTCATTTCATTTATTGTGTTGTTCATCATTGTCTGTTTCATCTTTATTTCTTCTAGGTCCTTGTTAACTGCTTCTTGCATTTTGTCCATTCTATTTCCAAGATTTTGGATCATCTTTACTATCATTATTCTGAACTCTTTTTCAGGTAGACTGCCTATTTCCTCTTCATTTGTTAGGTCTGGTGGGTTTTTATCCTGCTCCTTCATCTGCTGTGTGTTTTTCTGTCTTCTCATTTTGCTTATCTTACTGTGATTGGGTTCACCTTTTTGCAGGCTGCAAGTTCGTAGCTCCCGTTGTTTTTGATGTCTGTCTCCAGTGGCTAAGGTTGGTTCAGTGCGTTGTGTAGGCTTCCTGGTGGAGGGGACTAGTGCCTGTGTTGTGGTGTATGAGGCTAGATCTTGTCTCTCTAGTGGGCAGGTCCACGTCTGGTGGTGTGTTTTGGGGTGTCTGTGGACTTATTATGATTTTAGGCAGCCTCTCTGCTAGTGGGTGGGGTTGTGTTCCTGTTTTGCTATATGGTTGGCATAGGTTGTCCAGCACTGTAGCTTGCTGGTCGTTGAGTGAAGCTGGGTGCTGGTGTTGAGATGGAGATCTCTGGGAGATTTTCGCCGTTTGATATTATGTGGGGCTGGGAGGTCTCTTCTTGACGAGTGTTCTGAAGTTGGCTCTCCCTCTACCTCAGAGGCAGAGTCCTGACTCCTGGCTGGAGCAGCAAGAGCCTTTCATCCACTCGGCAGGCACTTGATAAACATTACAGCTCATCTTCTGGCTAGGCTGATTTACTGGAGTTCAGTCCCTGGGCGACTTTTCCCCGGGGCCAGTGAGGAGGCAGGAGGTCATTATCTGGCAGTTCTCCAAGAAAAGCCTGCTGTTTCCGCGGCCGCTCCCCGGGAGACGGGAGGCCAGCCCGGGGTCCAAGTCCTGGGAGTGGCTGACTCGCCCCGCTCCGGGCCCGGCTCCAACTCACCTCGGCGCGGCCCGCCTGAGCGCCGCCAGAAAAAGCAATTTTATGATTATTCTCAGATAAAGGAAATGCTCCAGCATTCTTTAGTAGTTTTCAAAATGGAACTAAATATTAAATGTCCTCTTTGAAAAGAACAATTACCTAGTTAATTTAAAGAGTGCTTTCTTATGAGGATTGCAATTAAAATAGAGGGCAAGAGAAACTTGCTTTAGCCATTTGCCATCACCCCAGGGTTTGTTGATCAACTTTATGCTCCATTTATGTCTCCATAAATCATACCATGGAATTAAAAGTGTGTGGCTGACATGAATATTGCCCATTTTGCAAATGAAAAACAAGGAGTAAGAAAAACTTTATGCAGAAGCATGAGTCTATCATGCAAAAATTCTTTACAATTATTATCTCTGCTTCCCCATGGAAGTGAGATTACTCTCTTGGTGGATGTCATAGAATTGAGGCTTTGAAATGGAGATGCCAAGCTGTAAATTTCATTTCTGAATCAATTATGCCTCTATCAGAAAGGCTATAAATAACATGCAGAATTACCAGATGTGTAATTTTTTGTTACACTTGAACATTTGGCACGTTTAGAATGTCTAAGTGAGGGACTTGGGTTAATCTGTGAATTTCACGGATTCATCTGACAAGACAGCAGAAAAATGTGGGTGAGAATCATGATGACCTTGCTTCAAGGAGACTTATCACAACAAGGTCAACTCAGGAATTTGTCTGCATTTGTTTTAAAAGGGACCTGGGTGGGAAATGGTCATTAAAAAGCCCCTTGGCGTTTCCATTGGCTGAATTCTCAGAAGAGTTGAACAAAGGACACATTTGGTTTCAGATGGCTTACTTGAGCAAAATATAATTCAGTGATGAGCCTTTTTTTTTGACAGCCTTACATTAATTTTATTTTGTTACCTTCTTCAGACGTCTAAGAGAGAAACTGTTGGACAGTTTATGCTGAGACCAGTCTCAGCATCCAAAGTTTAAACATCAAACAGTGGGTACGGAAAAGCCTGGAGTTTATCAAGCAGCCTCAGGCAGTGGCCTTCCCAGGAATATCACTTATTCCTGGGTCTGGTACATCGTAGCATTTTTCCCTTGTGGCAAGTTCAGTTTTTATTCCTTTTATTGTTAAGTGAGCACTGAGTTATTAAATTTGGAAGCTGTCAGTAATAGGACTAAAGAAAAAAATATGCCTATTTATGAGAATATAGCCCCCACCTTTCCCTGGGAATTTCTGGGGACAGGTAGGAGCTATTCTTTGTTACAGCACTAGAGGAAATCTGGTTCCCTCGGCAGAGTTCAGTAAATATTGTGCAATCAGATAAATTTTTACTGATCATGCTAGAGCTGACTACCACTCTTAAAGCTAGCAAATGGAATTAGGTTGGGTTTTTTCCTTAGCACAGCATAACAGAACAAACAGGAGTTTGGAATCATCTGGAGCCCAACAGATGAAATATATCTAAGATCATGGTGTCTAAAACACAACACTGAGGTTCCAGCCCAGCTCAGTTTGCTTATCTATAAAATGGATATAATGGTATCTACTTTCCAGCATGATTTTTAAGGTTAAATTGGATAATGCTTGCAAAATATTTAGCATAGTTCTCTACCTATAACTGGTACTCGAGGAAGCGATTCTCAGTATCATTTAGAGTCTTTATTTTAATTCAACATGATTCCCCCACGATTCTTACCTTCTACCTACAACCACCTGTCCCCATAAAGGAGTGTAGCATAGCACTTAAGAGCTTAAACTCAGTTAGTCTGGGTTTGAATTCCAGTTCAGATATGTACTCATCAGCTTCATGAGCTCCAGCAAATTATATAACTTTTCTCTGCCTCTGTTTCCTCACCTGTTAAATGCGGATAGTAACAGTAAGCACTCCATAGAGATACTTTCCTTACCTAACTAGTGTTTGTTTTCAGGGGAAAAGCACTCAGAACACTGACACAATAAATGCTGCTTCTACTATGAATACACTTTAATATATGAATCCATTCTCCCTCCTCTATTCAAACTTCCATTGACATGTAAACTCCACAATATATGAGAAGCATGTTAACTTCTTGTTAAAGTGGTCATCATCAACTTTTGAGTAATAGGATAAAAAGTGGACTGGTGATTGGATCTTCGAAGAATACTGGCAGATGTCAAAGCCAATGCACTTATCAGAAGAAAAATCAGCCTCAACGATCATAATGGGATACACCCAAACCAAATAAGTTAAGAATATGAAGGCTACTAGCAAATCCTTCACAAAACCAAGCAAGAGAAATGAGGAGAGAAAGAGGGCCCACAGTCATGCACATGTGTGTGATTTCCTGGAAGGATGTTCTTGAAGGCAATTGATCTGACCCTTGAAAAAGGCCTCTTATATTCTGACTTCCAATTATTAGAAAATTAGCAGCTGTGCATTTTTAGGAAGCTACTAATAAATAAATGCTTGTGATGACTTGACAGCATTGTTTAGTTTTGATGGAGAGATGACCTGACAGCATTGTTTAGTTTTGATGGAGAGAAGCATAGATGTCTCCTCAAAAAGTACAAAATCACCCATGGTTTTGGCCTTGCAATTTCCGAAAGGATAAACCATCTGAATCATTTCTTTTTAACAGTAAGGATGAAGCTGTCACATTACAACTTGACAATTCACTTGCCATCATAACTGATCCATGAAGATATGTTACACTGAGAGTCAAGGTTTCAACCAAATCACAAAGATCCTGCAATTTTCCCATGAACATTTTGCATATGGTTACCCTCAAAATGAAGGATATTTTTTTCCCATTTAGAATAACAATAGAAAGTAGGATCAAATTTCTGATTAAGGTATAGTTGTCACATCACATCACACTACACCAATAATTTACACATTAAGCATTCTTATTTGTTTAAAACACAGTGTTTTTCTCCCATCTGAATGACAGCTTTTAGGCAAGAGAAGTAGAAACATTAAAATCTTAGTGTTTACTCTTGATGAAAGAAATTAAAGATGATACAAATAGATGGAGAGATATACCATGTTCTTGGATTGGAAGAATCAACATTGTGAAAATGACTCTACTACCTAAAGCAATCTACAGATTCAATGCAATCCCTATCAAACTATCACTGGCATTTTTCACAGAACTAGAACAAAAAATTTCACAATTTGTATGGAAACACAAAAGACCACGAATAGCCAAAGCAATCCTGAGAACGAAAAATGGAGCTGGAGGAATCAGGCTCCCTGACTTCAGACTATACTACAAAGCTACAGTAATCAAGACAGTATGGTACTGGCACAAAAACAGAAAGATCAATGGAAAAGGATAGAGAGACCAGAGATAAACCCACACATATATGGTCACCTTATCTTTGATAAAGGAGGCAGGAATGTACAGTGGAGAAAGGACAGCCTCTTCAATAAGTGGTGCTGGGAAAACTGGACATGTACATGTAAAAGTATGAGATTAGATCACTCCCTAACACCATACACAAAAATAAGCTCAAAATGGATTAAAGACCTAAATGTAAGGCCAGAAACTATCAAACTCTTAGAGGAAAACATAGGCAGAACACTCTATGACATAAATCACAGCAAAATCCTTTTTGACCCACCTCCAAGATAAATGGAAATAAAAACAAAAATAAACAAATGGGACCAAATGAAACTTAAAAGCTTTTGCACAGCAAAGGAAACCATAAACAAGACGAAAAGACAACCCTCAGAATGGAAGAAAATATTTTGCAAATGAATCAACTGACAAAGGATTAATCTCCAAAACTTACAAGCAGCTCATGCAGCTCAATAACAAAAAAACAAACAACCCAATCCAAAAATGGGCAGAAGACCTAAATAGACATTTCTCCAAAGAAGATATACTGACTGCCAACAAACACATGAAAGAATGCTCAACATCATTAATCATTAGAGAAATGCAAATCAAAACTACAACGAGATATCACCTCACACCAGTCAGAATGGCCATCATCAAAAAATCTAGAAACAATAAATGCTGGAGAGGGTGTGGAGAAAACGGAACACTCTTGCACTGCTGTACTCTTGCACTCTTGCACTCTCTGTACCAATGTGAATTGGTACAGCCACTATGGAGAACAGTATGGAGGTTCCTTAAAAAACTACAAATAGAACTACCATATGACCCAGCAATCCCACTACTAGGCATATACCCTGAGAAAACCATAATTCAAAAAGAGTCATGTACCAAAATGTTCACTGCAGCTCTATTTACAATAGCCTGGAGATGGAAACAACCTAAGTGTCCATCATCAGATGAATGGATAAAGAAGATGTGGCACATATATACAATGGAATATTACTCAGCCATAAAAAGAAACGAAATTGAGCTATTTGTAATGAGGTGGATGGACCTAGAGTCTGTCATACAGAGTGAAGCCAGAAAGAGAAAGGCAAATACTGTATGCCAACACATATATATGGAATTTAAGAAAAAAAAAAATGTCATGAAGAACCTAGGGGTAAGACAGGAATAAAGACATGGACCTACTGGAGAACGGACTTGAGGATATGGGGAGGGGGAAGGGTGAGCTGTGACAAAACGAGAGGCATGGACATATATACACTACCAAACATAAAATAGATAGCCAGTGGGAAGCAGCTGCACAGCACAGGGAGATCAGCTCGGTGCTTTGTGACCACCTAGAGGGGTGGGATAGGGAGGGTGGGAGGGAGGGAGACGCAAGAGGGAAGAGATATGGGAACATATGTATATGTATAACTGATTCACTTTGTTATAAAGCAGAAACTAACACACCACTGTAAACCAATTATACTCCAATAAAGATGTAAAAAAAAAAACTTAGTGTTTACTCTTTAAAGTATACAGTTATCAAAATCAAGTCATAAAAGGAAAACTGATGGGGTCAAATCTTCTCTTATGCCAACAGTGAAGTGTGAGTAAATAAAAAGGAAAGTTGCAGGATTCTACACATAAAATATATAATACAAGTTCAGTACAACTCACGCTAATATGAAGCAAGAGTAGGACAGTACAGAAAAAAATATATTTATAATTTAATGCTCGGTCAAATGTGGATCAAGTGACTATGAAGACAAACAGAATTACTCTCACAACTTGAATATTTTTTGAATATATGGCTTGTGCAGCATGAATAATACATACTAGTCTATAATTTCTGATTTAGTGTTTTGTGTTTTTTTTTAAATTTATTTATTCATTTATTTTTGGCTGTGTTGTCTTCATTTCTGTGCGAGGGCTTTCTCTAGTTTCAGGGAGCAGGGGCCACTCTTCATCTTCATCGCGGTGCTCGGGCCTCTCACTATCGCGGCCTCTCTTGTTGCGGAGCACAGGCTCCAGACGCGCAGGCTCAGCAATTGTGGCTCACGGGCCTAGCTGCTCTGCGGCATGTGAGATCTTCCCAGACCAGGGCTCGAACCCGTGTCCCCTGCATTAGCAGGCAGATTCTCAACCACTGTGCCACCAGGGAAGCCCTCTGATTTAGTTTTTACTTTTATTTCTTTCATTGGATAAATAGTCCTAAATTGATTATAACCCAAAAATGAAAGAACTAATCCTTCAACGTTCAAAAAATTTATTTAAAAGATAGAGTTTTGGTAGTACATTGTGAGCATTTTTTGGATGAATGAAAAAAATTCCACTGTTGCTAAAAATCTCGACTAATTGAGAAAATTCTATTAAAAACAGCTTTTGATAATTGTCTTTATTCTCAACACAGTTTCATGGGAGATGGTATATAAAGACAGGAAGATAGACATATAGATTTGAAAATAGGAGCCAGTGACTGAAACATTGCATTTAACCTGGATATAGCTTTGATGAGGAACGGAAGTGAGGCAGCTGATGTTCTAATTCAGGCAGTGTTCTGGGAGAGTTGGTTCCCGTGGGTTTTTACATGAAAAGATGTATGTAATCAACAACAATGGCATTCTCATGTGAAAAAGAATACTAACGTTGTATATTCTCATTTACATATTTTAATATCTTATTTATAATATTATATCCAATTTTTTTCCCTCTAAAATATTAGCTAGATCACAAAACTAATCCAAATCCTGGCTAGCTAATTTACTCTGGTAGGCCCCTATTATATAACTCAAATTTATTTATTTATTTGTTTGTTTGTTTATTTATTTATTGGCTGTGACACGCAGCTTGCAGGATCTTAGTTCCCAGACCAGGGATCAAACCCAGGCCCACAGTAGTGAAAGCACTGAGTCCTAACCATTGAACTGCCAGAGAATTCCCTATAACTCAAATTTAAAGAATTATAATTAGGCTAGTAACAGGCTAGAATTTTTTATAATAATCAATTTTATAAGGTACTTGCACAAATGCCACACAGTGGGCTGTTTAATATGAACCTGTTCACCTATCACATGTTTGTAACAAAATCCTGGTGAGCTGTGTCAGCGTCTAAATGAAGCTCTGGCCTCCTCTTGGTCCCATTCTCCTTCCCTACATTTATAAGGATGCTGATATAGATTGGCCAAACTCCAGGATAGTGTAACATGTCACAGATTGAGAGACTGAGAATTTCAAAGAAGTGAAAAGATCAGGCGTATGCATTGAATACTGCCTCTTCACAGATGCGGCTAACTGAAATGGGCCTAGGAAATATTGAGAACCACCCCGGGCATGCAGCCAGAGCCACCACACCATGCTTCACGTCTGAACCGTTCTCCTTCTTTCCTCAGGTGGCCATGCTCATACCTGAATGATACGAGCCAAAGTATGTGTTTTTGCTGCAGTAGGGCATAGAGATATAACTTGTCTAGGTAAAAGGAGTCCTCCAAGAAGAGTTAAAATTTGCGGTTTGAGCCAAACTTCCAACTGGTAATAACATATTTCTACAACTTCCCTGTACCAAAACTCACAAGGAAGGAAAAATCTCTAGAAGCTATATTTCTAGAGGTTTCTACTTCTCTATGAGCATATGTCAAGACAATTCCCTATCTCCATGAAGAAAACTTCTAGAGCATTTTCCTGTAATTCCTTTTCTGAATGAAGGGAAAAGGCTTCAGTTGCATTCTTTACCTTCTGCACATTTTATCTCATATCCTGACAGATGATATAAGGGACTTTAAGCAAGGTTCCTGTCATTATGGTCATGACAGGATTATTTAAACAATTGAGAGAACACACTTGTACAATCATAACTCACAGACTTTCTCATCCTTTGTTCATGTGGCTAAATTAGCCACACAAATCAGTTTTCAAAGCATTCAGAGACACCTACTCAGAATTCACAGGTTCTATGCAAAATGTTGGTATTACTAAGGAAAACACCAAAGATCTCCTACTGAAACAATTTGGGCAAATAATAGAATGCCAACTTATGAAAATAATTTAGACAGAAAATAGATTCAAGTAAATAAACATTTAACAACTTAAGCAGTGACCAACTGATAATTTTACTCAGTAGCTGGTAGAAAATTCTAGATTTGTGAAGGGTTCATTATCCCTTGACAAGCAACTGTTCTTCATAGTTTCATAGAAATATTCAAAAAGATAAACTGTGCACATTATCATCTTCAGGGCACAAGGAAGTTCTCTTTTTCACCACAATAAAGGAAATTAATACTTCCTTTATTCATTTTAATTTTTTCTTTGTTGTAATTTTTTGACAAAGTGCAGTCAGATAACTTTTTTTAAGCCAGAGACCTGAGTTCAATTCCACATGAGCTACTTAAATGTTTGACCCTGAGCAAATTGCTTAATTTCTCAAATTTCGCCATCTGCACAGTGGGAATGCTTACAAATAAGTCTGCTGAGAGAACTAAATGAGCAAATACCTATTAAAGATGCTCAGCAAGTGGTGAGTGTCTCCTGCACTTCAGGCCTTATGCAAGGCATGGAAAAGCTAAAAAGATATTTAGGGAATGTCACTACCTTTAAATAACTGAGTTTAGTTAAGAGACTGTACTTTTAATTAATTTTTATTATTTTCAAATAATATTATTGGGACCACAATGTGAAGACTGAATTAGGCTGCTATTCAACCATATCTGCCCCCTTTGTCATCAGGTTCTCTTTTGCCCCAGTCCATACCCAAGACAGAGACAACTATTCTCGACTCATAAATCCATGCTATCCTTGGCAATGTTCACCCATCCTAATATACATTCGCTTGAGTATGTGTTCTTTCTTAGTTAGGAAACGGGGAACTAAAGGAACTAACTAAACAGTAACATTTGTGAGAATAAAAATGATATTTTGTTAATTATTTTATTGTCAAAATATAACAGGCATTTCAATAAATTTTGGTTGCATGAATGAATATCTGCTTTGTTCCCAATCCTCTACTAGAAGAAGCTGACCACGTGCTTTCTTAGTCAATCCTACAAACTACCCTGATAGTGAAATATAAACACCATTTTGCATGGAGAAAACTGAGGTTTAGGATGTTTATTGATTTGCCAACATCTCATATACACTAACAGACTGAGTTGATATTTATTTCAGATCTGTATAACTCCAAAGTTCCTGCACTATCAACTGTAGCATCCTCTCTTCCTGCATGAAGTTGGGTTAATCAGAAGATTTTTAAAAATATTGATAATGCATTAGTAAAATCTTTATGACCTCCTGCCCATAGAATAATGATAATGGACTAAGCATGCCCAATTAAGAGATGAAGTAATTATAATAATAACTAACGTCCATAATCATCATCATCAAGACTTTCAAGTTTTGTACAGTTCCTTAAAGTTTACAAATACTTTACACATTTGATTTAGAAATGTCAAGTGACTTGCCCAGTGTCACATTATTATAAATGATAGGGCCAAATTTCTTTGTGATTCTGAAGCCCATCCATGAAATAATTCCTTATCCCCTAAAAAGTGGTAGCAACGTTGAAGACACAGATACCTTGGCTGGACATTGCTTGCGAGTTTTCTTACAAACTGAAGGAAGGCCTTTCTCTGAATTGCCCTCCTCTGTTCCATTCCGCTCAGATAGCCCAGTAATATGAGTGAGCAAGAGAGCAACTCTTGTGTTGGCAATGAAGGCTGAAAATAAGTAAGTCTGGAAACAGCAGTGAATACTGGTAAGCTTTACTCCCTTGACATTTGATTACACAAAACGCTTCCCCAGCATGTGCATTCTATAATATTCTCTCCTTTGTACAAACATTTCAAATTAACCATAAATATTAATTCTGGAAATTGTTTAGAAAACATATGTAGTCTTTTCTAACCATTTTGCAGATGAAGAATCTGAAATGCAGGAGCTAACTTTCCCAAGGAAAAATCAAGATTAAGTCAAGATTAAAAACAAAGTTTCTTTCCTTCCTCCCTCCTTGCCTCCCTTCTACAATAATTAATTACCTGTCAAATCAATGTAGGATTCAAAGAATACAAATTATTTTCCTCTCTCTATAGCTCTCTCTCTCTCTCCCCACCCCCCCGTGTGTGTGTGTGTGTGTGTGTGTGTGTGTGTGTGTGTGTGTGTGTGTCTGTGTTCCAAACAGGGTCCTTGCCGCTGAAGATACAAAGTTGATCCTCTAGGAATTCACTGTCTATTACTGGAGAAACAAAATTGTAAATAAATAATCACCCCAAAAAGCAGTTATAAGTGTCATGATAGTGATATTTTTAAGATAGAATATTCCTCCTTTGAGCCAAACCAGCTTGTTGGTGCCTTCTGTTTCTTAGTCTACAGCTTGTTTCTTCCCCACAGATTGATTCTTATCGCCTTGTCAATTGCAAACCTCCTAGGGGACCAGAGTGGATGACACTGTAACCTAAAGCAGACTTTAGGGACCAGCCACTGTAGCTGCAACTATGACACTTTCCTTCCATTAACCCTGCCTGAGTACTAAAGATGGAACATTTTGGTTTACAATTCCCTAAACACCTCCTGAGTTCAGCATGCCACAAGTAGGACCACATGTCAGAATTACACTTTTCCTAGCTTCAATGCCTTATACTCTGCTTAGTTCCAGGGCATTCAGGTTTCAAACCTGTTTTTAAAAGGTACTATTTCAAATATTCAGGAAATTCTATTTGTTTTCTTAACTCAATGGAAGAGATTAACAGAAATGGTTTTCCACTTAAGAATAAGCTAGTATAGAAGCTGGACTCTAATTAATATAATTGGTGAGTACTCAACTTTTGTTTGGAAGAAGGCTTATCTGCCCACATCATCCAACATTTATATGTTCTACTGGTGTCCATTTTTGCATTTAGTAAATGGTTTAGGCAAAGGGATTATTTATAAGTTTAACCAACATGTTCTTCCCTCCTCAAAATAACAAATCCATAATACTGAAAAGTATATAGAGATAAATTTTAGAAAGAGCAGGTATACGCCAGGTTAGGCTAGTTCTTAGCCAATATTTTTACAGAAGTAAGGGATATAGTAGCACAGTAATGATCAATCACAAAACTCATTAAATATACACAAAACATAATCAATATATATCCACCTGAGCCAGTCTTAACATCTGACTGTTGTGCACACTTGGACCAATTACTTCCATGAGGAGTAAGATTCCATCAGGTTTCCATTACTGACATTTTTAAATCACACACTAGCTCTGGTTTCCTAAATCCTCAACATACTAAAGGCTCACGCCACATCTAATAACAGTCGCTTAGACTCAGGAGTAAAATTTTCTGGTTTAAGTCATAAAAACTTTTCATGTCTGAGAGAAAGACAAACAAAAAGTATATTGCTGGTATTACTAATTCTAATCTTTCTTTGCCATGTACTAGTCTTTTTATCATATTGAGTGAAACCAAGTTATTGTTGAAGTGGGTGAACATTTTAGAAGAGTTGTGTTAGGTAATATGCAAAAAAATCCTCAATAAATATTTCTTCTGAATCATTTAATCATTTATACAGAACATATTTTTCCTAATTACTACTTTGTCCCATTCACCATGCAACTTCTGAGAATGCCAAGGTGTGTAAGACTTGTCCTCTTTGTGGAGTCACTGGAGCCTCTTTTTTGCAGACACACAAGCAAATAATTAAATGTCATTGCCAGAATAATAGTATAGATGCAAACAACCTAACCTGACATCACAGAAGAAAAAATAAAGAGCTGATATAAGGGAAGTCAAGAAAACATAATAGAAGAGGTGACATTTGAGGACTGAATAGGAGAGTATTTTAGGTGCATGTTTCAGGGAGAACAGGAAGAGGTAATGCAAAGTGGGGAGAGAATCCTAGTGGGTTTAATGATCCACCAGTTGCCCAATTTTAAGTGAAAAGGAGAGCAGGAGTGAGGGGACAGAGCTAAAATATTCCTGTTCCTGCATACTGGCACCTATTTCATATATACAGTTATTGGCCAGGTAAAAAAAAAAAATCCTTAAAAATTAAACTATTACTATTTATGGTAAAGATGACTTCTTCCAAACTGAAAAAAATGTCCTGCTTTTCCTTCTCCTGCTCTCCGTAATACCTCATCCTTCTTGCAGCCTCTCCCTCCCAAGAGAAGCCCTCAAGTCCCTTCTACAGTACTTGTTAGGCAGAAGGCTGGGTGATGAAAAGGTATTCAAACAGCGTAACAGACGCTAACTATTCCAAGCGTATCTACTGACTGAAGAGATCTGCATTATGAACTAAGTCAGTGCAAAAAGACAATGGTAGATAGCAGCAAAAACAAAGAAACAGATCATTTAAATAAAGAAAAGGCATTAACAGCGCCGTGTATCCATTTCTCCTCAGTTGAAATTTACCCTAGAGGAACTAATACAAACTAATATGAAAATATTACTTTTATTGTGTAAAACAAATCCAGTGGAATGGAATGCTAATTCTCTATCTCCGACAGTCAAGCAGAAAAACAAGATAAGCATTCAACTGCAATACATCCAGTTTCTGCTGTACACACACTGTAAAATTCTGGAGATATAAAGATAAGACAGTCGTTGCTTTCAAGGATGTAACAGTTCTTCAAAGGACACAAATAAGAAATTGCAGTGCAAACTGGTGAAGTGGACAAAGGATGGGTACACAAAATGTCATGCGAGGATAGAAAAAGGAAGGAATCAACTTACTGTATTTGATTGATATTACGTGGAGGAGGGAAGATAATTAAACAGGAAAACTTAAGAGGTTACATTCAAGCCATAAGATTAATAAATGGAAGTGTTGATGGGGGCTACAGATGACCTGGGAGATGAAGTGGCCTTTCAGGAGGAGGGAATGATGTACGATGCCTCAAGAATATGAAATAATGTGACCAGAGCAATTATTTCTGTATAGTAAAGGAAAAGAAGTATCAGTGAGGCCTGATGGAAAGAAGTTAAATTATAGGGGAGTAGTGATGGGAGCTAAAGCTGAAAAAATTGCATGGAGCCAGTTTGTAAAGAGCCTGCTTGCCACACTAAGAAAGTTACATCATATCAGACGCTTTAAATGATCAGATTTGCTTTTCAAGAAGAAAACTAGGGACAAGGTGAGACAAGGGATTTTAGTTAGAAAGACCTAGGAAGAAGTTATTTTAATAATTTGAGGTGGGAGATGCTGTAACCCAAATCAGGATTCATACTGACTGGGGTAACTTTTATAATTTAGTCATAAAAAAACTAAAGAACACTTAATGATGATAAAGTGTTAAGCCTTCCTCCTAGCCTAAAGCACTTTTATTTTTATTTTATTTTATTTTTTTTATTTTTTGGCCATGGCTCACGGGCCCAGCCGCTCCGCGGCATGTGGGACCCTCCCGGACCGGGTCACGAACCCACGTCCCCTGCATCGGCAGGCGGACCCTCAACCACTGCGCCACCAGGGAAGCCCAGCACTTTTATTTTTAAGTAAAAGCAATAAGGAGCTCCACAGGGATTTTGCTTTCAGAAATCCCCCAAATCCCAATATATTCTCAAGACCTTGAATACTGCCTGGCAAATATCAGGTGTTTAATACTATCTGGAGAATGAATGAATGAATGAAATAAAATTTTACTTTGCATCTGACTTAGATCAGTTTCCCTAGGAACTAGACTTTGAGGCAGAGATTGGAGTGCAAGGTGTTTGGGAAAGCAGTCTCAGGAACAACACTTGTAAGAGGATGAGAGAAGCAAGACTGGGTCAGATAAACCACAAAGAAGCCTCAGCCAACCCTAGAGGAAGCTCTGCATGGCTCCTCAGAGCTATCCTGTTCTTCTTGAACGCTACATCAACTAGTCACCGGATAAGGACCACTCCCTTGGCTAAGGGAAATTCCCAGAGAGGGATTCAGCTCTGAACTCTCGTTAGCAGTCAACCTTCCCATCATCTAGAGAAATGAATGCCTCATTCTAAAGCAGGGGGTGGGTCTGTGCTGTACTACAGCTTCTACTACCTCCCAATATATAAAGGAGACAACAAATGATTGGCTCATATTGATGGCAGGAAGGGGACACAAGAAATCAAAATCCCAATTCTTCTAGTTTAGGTCCCAGGGCAATACAGGGTGTTTGTAAAGCACCTGGGCTACAATCCGGCACTCACCACATTCTATTTGCACACTTTCCCTGCTCTCTCTAGGAATTAGTTTCCTAGTGTAGAAACTGAACATAATAGTAATGCTTGTCTCACAACAATTCCTGAGGATTAAGTAAGATAATATATTTCATAGTGCATGGCACATAGTAAACATTCACTAAATGATTAAATGTTAGTATTGTTTTGGAACCCTTGGATTACAAGAGTGATTTCCTCCCATATTTCTCCCAGTTAGTCTCCAATAAGTTATTTTGGGAAATTAAATTTTCCAAGTCTTAATTATCTGAAGTTCAAAACTCCTTGAGGTCAGGGATTTTCTTCTATACAGTCAAATCCCAAAGTCTTCCATAGAGTAAACGTGAAATAAATATAAATTAATGGTTACAGAGAAAGGGTTAATTCCCCTGATGAGCAGGACTCTCCTCTTCAATCATGTCACAGGAGTGAGAAGACATCGGAGCACTTCTCAGAACTCTGAGTTTAAAGAAGTTGCTTAATCTCTCAGAACTTAACTTTTCCACCAATAGTAGGCCTTTCCTCAAAAGGTTGATTTGAAGAGTACATGAAAGAACACCCAAAATAAAGGGCCACCTGACCTGTCAAGAGGCACTGGCTAATTAAGGGCTTCAGATTCCAAATGATAACTTCCTTTTTTACTCTTGGTCTCTTTAGTTTCCAAGAGACCTGGACACAGTTTGAGAAGTTAATTATTTTCATTGAGCTGTATGGGATTATACCCCCAGAGATTCAAAATATCACGAAATATCTTTACCTTATTATAAAGAGGAGGATTTTTTTTATAAGCTATGAATAAAAGTACATAAATATTTATGGAAATAATCTATACAAAATTCAAGGTAGAAGAACCTCTGGGAAGGTTACGGAGGGGAGGAAAATACAATTTAGGAGAGTTTTTGTTTGGGTTTTTTTTTTTTTTTAACTGAAATAACTGTGGCAAAAGTTAAATTTGGTAAAGCTGGGTTGTGGATATAGGAATGTCAAATATTTTTATTTTGTCTATATTTGAAATATTTCATAACTATAAAAACATAAATATGAAAAGAAGTCTGTTGGTTTAGAAACCTGAGTGGCTAACAGCTGGCAAATAACGGCAGAATTAAGGCAAAAACTTGAAAAATAAAAATAAAGAGGAGGATTTTTTTTTTTTTTTTTGCGGTACGCGGGCCTCTCACTGTTGTGGCCTCTCCCGTTGCGGAGCAGGACGCACAGGCTCAGCGGCCATGGCTCACCGGCCCAGCCGCTCCCCGGCCCCGTGGGGTCCTCCCGGGGCCG
>NW_006787100.1:57091-59083 GCF_000442215.2 Lipotes vexillifer
AAAATAAAGGCAAAAACTTGAAAAAAAAAAAAAAAGGGGGGGATTTTTTTTTTTTTTTTTTGCGGTACGCGGGCCTCCCACCGCCGCGGCCTCTGCCGCCGCGGAGCACAGGCCCCGGACGCGCAGGCTCAGCGGCCATGGCCCACGGGCCCAGCCACTCCGCGGCACGCGGGATCCTCCAGGACCAGGGCAGGAACCCGCGCCCCCCGCATCATCGGCAGGCGGTCTCTCAACCACTGCGCCACCAGGGAAACCCAAGAGGAGGATTTTTAATTCAAAGGATATAAAAATCATGTACAATATATGAAAATAACTGTATTGTGTTGTATTATCTGTAGCTGGACTAATGTGCCAGATTATTTATTGGTTTTGCCATGTCAACTTCTTTGGACCCTGACTTTGCACACTGCTATATAGTTATACTAATATTAGTGCAGCCCTTGAGAGCAGGGATTATAGCATCAGACAGCCTACATTCAAAACCTAGTTCTGGGACTTGCCTGGTAACAAGAAAAGCCACTGCAACGAGAAGCCCACACACTGCAACAAGAGTAGCCACCGCTCGCGCAACTAGAGAAAGCCCGTGTGCAGCAATGAAGATCCAACGCAGCCAAAAATAAATGTATTTAAAACAAAACTCATTCTACCACTTTACTAGCTATGCAATGAATTAAGATTCTTAAACCTCCACTGCTTAACCTGCGAAGTGTGCATGAATTGCAGCATCTAACGTTAAGATTTTGTGATGACTAAATAAGATACTACATGTAAAGTACTTAGGGTAGTACCTGACATTTGATAACTCTTATCAATATAAGCAGCCAGCATTTTTGAACACTGCATTAGTTTGTTAGGGCTGCCATAATGAAGTACCACAAATTGGGTAGTTTAAACAAAAGAAATGTATCTTCTCACAGTTCTGCAGGCTAGAAGGCCAAGATCAGGGTGTCAGCAGGTTTGGTACCTCCTGAGGCCTCTCTCCTTGGCACGTAGATGGTACCTTCTCACCGTGCCCTCACATGATCTTTTCTTTGCGTGTGTGCCTCCCTGCTGTCCCTTCCTCTTCTTAAAAGGACACCAATTATATCAGATTAGGGCCTCAACGTAATGGCCTCATTTTAACTTAATCACCTCTTTAAAGACCTTCTCCCCAACTACAGGTACATTCTGAGGTACTGAGGGTTAGGACTTCAACATATGAATTTGGGGCAAGGGGACAAAATTCACCTCATAACAACCACTTACTATTTATTATCTATTATGTGTCAGGCACAATGCCAGAAACCACTTTATTCTGAACTAGACCCAAATATGTTCTTAGCTTTACTTTTTTTTTCAATTTTTATGTAAGTTTTATTTTTAAAAATCTTTTCAGGAGTCTAACCCTTATATAAAAGAAGGTGCATACAAATAATGCACAGGTAGAATCCTTTAGGTTTGACCCCAAAAGAATGCTGATCACTTTTCTGCACAGGTTAAGTGTGGAACGCAAAAAACATTTTATACAAGATTTGGGAAGCAAAAATGAAGCATCAGCCATGTTTTTTTTACACTCAGAAGGCTGATGCTAAACACCAGAAGTCATGGCAGCTCACACATGCTATTTATCTGCTGGCTCAACCTGGTAGGTTGGTGAAGCAACTGAGTCAATAACTCTTCCAGCTCATCTTGTCCAATAGATCTCATCTTTATCTGACTCTTGGGTCAGGTGTGTGTTTGGCTTTCTGATGAAAGGCACCATGTTCTCTGACAGGTCACCCCCAGTGTTGGAGTTGGAGGCTTGGATTTCAGTCCATCCTCATGGGTTTCTGCTTGTACTTGCAGATTCCTGTTTGTTCTTGATCATCCCCCTTACCCGTTTCTCATTCATCTTTCCTTCCCAACTTCTTGTCCTGCCTCAGGCCCCAGAACCAGAAACATGAGCAAAAGCACCATAAAAAGTGTTTAGCCTTAAATTTACTCCTTTTTACTTTTTTTTTTTTTTTTTTTTTT
>NW_006787100.1:59153-99403 GCF_000442215.2 Lipotes vexillifer
TCAGCGGCCATGGCTCACGGGCCCAGCCACTCCGCGGCATGTGGGATCCTCCCGGACCGGGGCACGAACCCATGTCCCCTGCATTGGCAGGCAGACTCCCAGCCACTGCGCCACCAGGGAAGCCCTCTTTTTACTCTTTAAGTCAGCTCCTTTAGCAGTTTACCTACCCTTATTTTTTTTCCAAAATAGAAACAGGGTTTTTTCCTAATTATTTAATATACATAAAGTATGCTCATTGTAAAATACTCAGACAATACAAAAATGTGTAAAGATAAAAGGGAACCTACCCATAACCCCACTACAAAGAAATAACCACTGTTTCCAATTTTGTATATGGACTAACACTGTTTTCTTTTTCTATTTACACATATACAAATTTGTTATTTTCCAACACAGGGATTATACTCTGTCTATCCTCAATTTTTCACTTAAAATATTTTAGACATTTTTTTTAGGTCAAGAAGCATAAATCTATATCACAACTACATAATACTTCTATTTAATATTTCATAATATTATATAATATTTTATGGTGACTGTTTTCTAACATTAACTTACTGACAAATTTTTTTGCTGTTATAAAAAAAAAAGTTCAGTGAGCATCCTTGTTAAAGCATCTGTGCCCTGATCATTTCTTTAATATACTTTCTTAGATGAAAAACTTTCAAAAATCTTAGATTTGTTGATACATACTTCCTGATTTCCCTCCAGAAAGATGTTCCAATTATACTCCTTCTAAGTGCTAACAGGTTAATATAACTGCCAGGAAACCTGCTGATTTTGCATCAACCCTCTCCTACCCCCCGCTTACCCCAACAATAACCATCGTTTTGAGAAGCCCTGAAGTATTAATCAAACCAATATAACATGGCTCTTTCCCCTCAGAGTGAAAAGGCTTAAACAGATGATACAATTTGCAAGTAACACATGGAAACATATATCCAAGTGCTAAATTACATGTAGTACAGATGCTAAGCACCCTGGGAGGCTCAACTTATTTTCTTCTGCTTTTAGTCCCCAAACAGGGTTGAACTGAAACCAATCCATGAGTTGTAATAAGTTCACTGTAATGTACTAAAGGAATACTTAATCTGGCTCAACTTTAGAGAAACTGATACAAAAAATAGCCCCCATCAACCACTCTCTATCTTCACTTGGTACCATGATTACCTTAACCACTAAACACCAGCCACATTGGTTTTCATTATGTTTCTCTAATATCAAGTTCATTCCTGACCAAAAGGCTTTCCACTTGCTCTCACTCATATGCTCCTCCCCCAGGTCATCCCCCAATGGTTTCTTCTCACTATTCAGCTGTCAGTCATTCATCTCACTCATGACATCTTCAGAAAGGCCAATACATCATTCTTTTTTCATAGTATATACCATGGGCAAGAATACCTTGCTTATTTTGTACTCGTTTCATATCGGCCTTTACATACTAGAATGTAAGGTCAGTGGAGGCAGTAATCTTGGCTGTTTCATCCATCACTGAATAGAATCCTATACTTCTTATCTAATATATACCATATTTCTTAGACTTTAAGAGTTGGGTTTTTTTCACATTTTAACATCAAGGTGTGTGTTACACTTAGTGTCACTGAGACTGCAATCAGATATAATTGGCATTGCCTAGACATGCTCAAACTTGGTCGTATCTGCTCATGTTGTTATTTCTTCATTGGAGTTTGTATACTGTTGAAACTACATGTGTGAAGTTTAACTGCCATGTAAAATATCTTTGAAAATTATGTTATAATTTAGCACTGAATTGAATACACAGAAAGTCACAGAAACACAGTAGCAGAAACAGAGTATATGTTTGATGTTAGTGAAATAAATAATCATAGCAAGAGATGTAATCATATTTTCATATTTTCCTTCCAAACAAAAAGAAAACCATTATTGGGCCTATGAAATGAAGATTTATTCAAGAAGATTAAGCTGTGTTACATTTTCTTACTAAGACACATGCAAAAATGGTGTCCATGCCAAGCAAAAGATTTAAAACTCATAAACACTTACACACCTAATAATAGAGCTTCAAAATACATGAAGCAAAAATAAATGTTAAAACTTCAAGTAAAAGTAGAAAAATCCACAACTACAATCAGATATAATTAATAGAACAAGTAGACAAAATATTAGTAAAGATATATATGTCTTGAAAACCACAAACAAATTTGACTTAACTGACATTTATAGAACATTCCTCCCAGTAACAGCAGAATACACAGTCTTTTCAAGTGCACGTGGAATATTGCAAAGACAGAGCATAATCTGGGCCATAAATTAAGTCTCAGTAAACGTAAAATAATTCAGGACATACGAAGTATAGTCTCTGTACATAATGAAATTAAAATAGAAATCAACAGAAATATCTCTAGAAAATCCCAAAATATTTGGAAATGAAATAATAGCCTTACAAATAACCCATAAATCAAAGAAAAATTAACAGAAAAATTAGAAAGTTTTTCAATTGAATAAACATAAAAGTACAGCATATTAAAATTTTAAGGATGCTTTCAAAGCAGCAGTGGGGATGAAATTTATAGCACTGAACACCTATGTTTTTTTAAAAAGGAGGAGGAGGAAGAGGACAAGAAGGAGGATGGGGAGAAAGGTCTCAAATCAGTGACCTTAGCATCCATCTTGAGAAATGAGAAAAAGATCAAATTAAACCCAAAGTTAGCAAAAGAAACAAAATTATTAAGATTAAAGTGGAAGTCAGTGGGGCTTCCCTGGTGGCGCAGTGGTTAAGAATCTGCCTGCTAATGCAGGGGACACAGGTTCGAGCCCTGGCCTGGGAAGATCCCACATGCCACGGAGCAACTAGACCCGTGAGCCACAACTACTGAGCCTGCACGTCTGGAGCCTGTGCTCCAGAACAACAGAGGCCGCGACAGTGAGAGGCCTGCGCACTGCGATGAAGAGTGGCCCCCATTTCCCGCAATCAGAGAAAGCCCTCGCACAGAAATGAAGACCCAAAACAGCCAAAAATAAATATAAAAGTAAATAAATAAATGATTACTATTAAAAAAAAAAGTGGAAGTCAATGAAATAGAAAAACAAGAGAGAAAATCAACAAAACCAAAACTGGGCTGTTTGGGAAAACCAAAAATACTGATAAACCTCTACCAAGATTTTTCACAAAAAAGAGAGAGAGAACAAATTACCTATATCAGGAATGAGAGAAGTAAAATCACTACAGAGTCTAAAGATAATGAAATATTATGAATAATTTTATATCAATAAATTAACAACTTAGATGAAATGGAAAAATTTCTTGAAAGACACAAAATACCACTCACTTGAGAAGAAATAACCTGAATAGTCCATATCTATTAAATAAATTGTATCTGCAGTTAAAAGCTTTTCCACACACACACACAAAAGAAAAAAAAAGGAAAAAAAATTCCAGGCCCAGATAGCTTCACTGGTGAAATCTGCCAAATATTTAACAAAGAAATAATACCAGTTCTACACAACTCTTGCAGAAATTTGAAAATGAGGAAATACTTCCTAAACCATTACACAAGACTAGCATTATCCTAATACAAAAATAAAAGATATTACAAGGAAACTATATGCCAATAACTCCCATGATCATGAATACAAAAATTCTAAGCAAAATTTTAGCAAAATAATTCCAACATTTATAAGGATAATACATCATGACCAACTTGAGTTTAATCCCAAAAAGACACAGTTGGCTCAACATCCAAAAATCAATGTAATTCACCTTATTAACACACTAAAAAATAACCCTATATGATTGTCTCAGTAGATACAGAAAATACATTTGACAAAATCCAACATTAATTCCTGATTTAAAAAAAAACAAAACTCTCAGCAAACTACAAACAGAAGAGAACTTTCTCAATGCAATAAAAGCAGTCTACCTAAAATGTACAGCTACCATCAAAAATAATGGTAAGAGGGCTTCCCTGGTGGCGCAATGGTTGGGAGTCCACCTGCCGATGCAGGGGACGCGGGTTCTTGCCCCGGTCCGGGGGGATCCCGCATGCCGCGGAGCGCCTGGGCCCGTGAGCCATGGCCACTGGGCCTGAGCATCCGGAGCCTGCGCTCCGCGGCGGGAGAGGCCACAGCAGTGAGAGGCCCGCATACCAAATAAATAAATAAATAAATAAAAATAATGGTAAGAGGGCTTTCCTGGTGGCCCAGGGGTTGAGAATCCGCCTGCCAATGCAGGGGACACGGGTTCGAGCCCTGGTCCAGTAAGATCCCACATGCCACGGAGAGCCACAACTACTGAGCCTGCGCTCTAGAGCCCGCGATCCACAATTACTGAGCCCGCGTGCCACAGCTACTGAAGCCTGCATGCCTAGACCCGTGCTCTGCAACAAGAGAAGCCACGACAATGAGAAGCCCGTGCATTGCAATTCACTGCAACTAGAGAAAGCCCACGTGCAGCAAAGAAGACCCAACGCAGCCTAAAATAAATAAATTTTTAAAAAACAAATTTTTTAAATAATAATAATAATGGTAAGAGACTGAGTATCTTCCCTCTAAGAACAGGAACAAGACAAGGATGTCCATTCTCATCAGTTCTAGTCAGCACTGTACTAGAGACTCTGGTCAGGGCAATAAGGCAAGGAAAACAAATAAAGGGTATCCAGTTTGGAACAAAAGAAGTAAAACAGTCTTTATTCACAGAAGACATGATTGTCTATGTAAAAAACATAGACGTCATGATGGAATGTGCAATAAAGCAACTAGAACTGGTAAGTGGATTTAGAAAGGTTGCAGGGTACAATATCAGCATACAAAAATCAATTATATTTCAATTTACCAGCAACAAACTACTGAAAGTTGAAATTTTTTAATATATCATTTTCAATAGCATCAAAAATATTGAATTATTAGGGAAAAACTGGATAAAGTATGTGCAAGATGTGAACATAGAAAACTACAAAACACTGTTGAGAGAAACTGAAGACCTAAATAAATGAAGTGATCAACCGTGATTACGAATCAGAAGACTCAAAATCATTAAAATATCAATTCTCCCCAAACCAATCACATAAAATCACAATCAAAATCCAAACAGACCTTTTTTTGTAGAAATTGACAATCTGATTCTAACACTTATACGGAAATACAAAGGACCAAGGATATCCAAAACAACTTTGAAAAAGAAGGAAAAAGTTGGAGGATTAGCATTATTATTACAAAAGCTATGGCAGTCAAGAGTGAGCTATTGCCAAAAAAAATTAACAAATAGATCAATCTAACAGAATAACGAATTCAGAAATCAGATTCAAACATATATAAACAACTGGTTTTCAACAAAGGCACAAAGACAATTCAGCAGAGAAAGAATAATCTTTTAAACAGATGGTAGTGCAACAATTGGATATCCATATGCAAAAGCAGAAAAAACTTATCTGATATATCCTCATATCACATAGAAAAATTAACTCAAAGTGGGTCATAGACCCATTGTAAAAACTGCAAATTATAAATTTCTAGAATAAATCATGGCAGAAAACTTTTGCAATTTGAATTAGGGGGAAATTTCTAAGATATGACATCAAAATAATGGTCCATAAAAAAAAAAGATATATTGGACTTCACACTAGTCAGCATTCTCCAGAGAAACAGAGCCAATAAGATGTATAGAGAGAGAGAGAGAGAAGAAACTTATTGTAAGGAATTGGCTCATGCAATTATGGAGGCTAAGAAGTCTCAAGATCTGCAGTCAGCAAGCTGGAGACAAAGGATGTGTACTTCTAGTCTAAGTCCAAAGGCCTGAGAACCAAGAGGGCTGACGGTGTAAGTTCCAGTCCGAAAGCCAACAGGCTTGAGAGTAAAGAAGAGCCAACGTTTCTGTTTGCGTCCAACACCAGAAAAGACTGAAGTCCCAGCTCAAAGCAGTCAGGCAGGAGTTTCCTCTTATTAGAGCAGGAGATGGGCTTTTTTGTTCTATTCAGGCTTTCAATTGATCGGATGAGGGCCATCCAAATTAGGGAGGGCAATCTGCTTTACTTAGTCTACTGATTCAAATGTTAATCTCATCTAAAAATATCCTCACACAGGACCTCCCTGGCGGTATAGTGATTAAGACTCTGTGCTTCCACTGCAACGGGCACAGTTCAATCCCTGGTTGGGAAACTAAGATCCCGATCCCGCATGCTATGCAGTGCGGCCAAAAAAAAAAAAAAAACAGAAAAAATCCTCACAGACACACCCCTAATAATGTGGGTCCAAATATTTGGGCACTCCATGGTCTAGTAAAGATGACCCATCAAATTAACTATCACAGACATCATCAAAATTTTAAACTACTCCTCCTTGAAAGATGCTCGTAAGACGATGAAAAGACAATCAGAGAGAAAACATTTGCAAAGCATATACCTGGTAAGGGACTCTTATTCGGAATATATTAAGAACTCTCAAAATTCAACAATAAGAAACCAAACAACTCAGTTTTTAAAAATGAGCAAAAGATTTGAACATACGGTTCAACAGAGAAGATGTATGAATGGCAAATAAGTATATTAAACCATTCAACATTAGTCATTAGGAAAATGCAAATTAAAACCACAACAAATCTATTTAAATGGCTAAATTTTTTTTTAAATGACCATACCAAGTATTGGCAAAGACGTGGAGGAACTGGAACTTTCAAACATTGCTAATGGGAAAGTGAAATGGTAGAATTGCTTACGAAAATGTTGGGCATTTTCTTTAAAAAGTTAAACCTACCATATGATCTAACCATTCCTCTCCTAGTTATTTTTTAAATAAATTTATTTATTTTATTTATTTTTGGTTGCATTGGGTCTTTGCTGCTGCACGCAGGCTTTCTCTAGTTGCGGTGAGTGGGGGCTACTCTTCGTGGTGGTGTGTGGGTTTCTCATTGCGGTGGCTTCTCTTGTGGAGCACGGGCTCTAGGCATGCAGGCTTCAGTAGTTGTGTCTCGCGGGCTCTAGAGCCCAGCTCAGTAGTTGTGGTGCACAGGTTTAGTTGCTCCGCAGCATGTGGGATCTTCCCAGACCAGGGCTCGAACCCGTGTCCCCTGCATTGGCAGGCGGATTCTTAACCACTGCGCCACCAGGGGAGCCCCTCTCCTAGTTATTTACCTAAGAGAAAGAAAGCATATGTCCATACAATGAGTTGTGCACAAATATTCATAACAGATATATTTGTAATGTCAAAACTTGGAAACAACCCAAAGGTCCATCAATGGGTAAATGAATGAATAAATTGGTATATCATACAAAGGAATACTACTCAGCAATAGAAAGAAATGAATTATTAATAAACACTACAAACATCAATGAATCTCAAAATAACTAAGTTGAATGAAAGAAGCCAGATCAAAAATAGAAATTATTATGTACTACAATGAATGTAAAATTATAGAAAATATTAAAATAATCCATATCGACAGAAAGCAGATCAGTGGTTGCCTAAGACATGGCTGGAGTTAAGGGGAGGTTTGTGCAAGCTTGTGAGATAGGGATTACAAAGGGGCATGAGGAAACTTTTGGGGGATAATGGATGTGATCATGATCTTCACTGTGCTGATGATTTCCTGGGTGTAGCATATATCAAAACTTATACACCTTAGGTATGTGTAGTTTATTATATTTATTTATACTTCAATAAAGCTACTACCAAAAAAAGCCTGCATCCCTAACATGACAATTTTTAAAAGAGAGCAAATAAGAACAGGAAAGAAAGTATAGGTTAGTTCCCCCATATTATATATAAAAATATATTTTAATGAGGAAAAATAAAGCTTACCTATAAAGATGCAAATAATATCTTATACAAAATACCCCCACTATATCATTGTCCTATGATACAAATTTCTCTATTTAAAATTAAAGATCCTGTTCATAAGTTAGCAAAAAAGAGTTTCTAATTTCTGATTTTGTAAATAAAAATATTTTTTAAATTATAAAATTGAAATCACATTAAATATATATTTTATAAAAAGTAAAGAATAAGAAATTATATATGAAGCTACCTAAATATGTTTATCAGTGAACTTTTTCAAATAATTAACACAAA
Organism: Lipotes vexillifer; assembly: GCF_000442215.2. Taxonomy (NCBI): domain Eukaryota; kingdom Metazoa; phylum Chordata; class Mammalia; order Artiodactyla; family Lipotidae; genus Lipotes; species Lipotes vexillifer. Next base: position 67,197 of record NW_006787100.1, read on the forward strand.
GTCATGTCAATTTTATGTAAAATATATAAATTTTAAAAGGAGAAAAATAATAATATATAAATCTATATCCCCAAAGCAACTATTTCTTTGTTTAAAAAAAAAAACAAAGATATCAAAATGTATTTAAACAGATGATTGAAATTATAAGCACTATACAGTTTTGTGTTATGATTTTTTCCTTAATATTGAATCAAAATCATGGGGATGTAATGTACAGCATGGTTATTATAGCTAACACTATATCAAATATTTGAAGAAAGAAAGTAGACCTTAAAATTTCTCATCACAAGAAAAAAATGTGTAATTATGTGTGGTGATGGATACTAACTAGACTTCCTATGGTGATCATTTCACAATATATACAAATATCAGATTATTATGCTGAACACCTGAAACTAATATAATGTTATATTTCAATCTCAGTTTATTAAAAAACTGAGTCAAGTATTTTCTCAATCACAATATAAACTCTACAATAAATTAGTTTAATTTTGGATGGTTTTATTAAATGCTAGGTGTGTGGCTATTGTTCTTTGACCTCTTTAAAGCTTTGACTGCTCTTTTATATAATAGTAAGTATTGAAAAGATACAGGCATGATCTTAATTCCACATTCTGTATGCCCCTCACCATTCAGTAGGACTAGAGAAAGTTTCCAGTATTTTCTCTGCAATTTGAAGTCTTTGGTAGTTTAAATAATTGTAGGTCAGCTCAGCAACTTGTCTATAAAATACAAAATAGAATATGTCCAAATGCTGTATTTTTCAGGACTATTAAGTTCCAATGTTATTAAACTCAAACTTGAACTAGCCCTGTAGGGTGAAGTGCAAAAAACACACTCATAAATTCTCTGTGAATTCAGTAGCATTCTCTTGGACAGTCTGCATACTTCTTGAATATTCTCAACAGGCTTGTTCCTGCTCTGAATTTTTCCAATATATGTATACTTACTTATAAATTTTATGTACATGCAAGTCTACTCATATAATATACATTTTAAATACCAGAAAAAAAGATATTTTTAAAACATGAAATAAGGATGAAATCGGCCATGTTTTTTAAAATAATTATTTTATGTATTATTGGAACAAGTAACCTTGTTATTCTCACTAAAAATATATCACTGTGATTCAAAAGTCTGGCTCTTAGTTGAACTTATTTCAACACTGGGTTTTAGTCACCAGTATAACTAAACAAGCTACCTCTCACAACACAGAGAATTCTAAAAGAGGGAGAAAATGCATCATCAGCTTGCTAAATAAGTCATGATGTCCATTTACTAATCACATAGGGTTCACTTCATGTCTTGGATGTATCATTTTTAAATACCTTGCTAAGGGGATGATTTCATACAAGCTTTAGTCAATATCTCAAGGCAAAATAAACAGAATGTGGAATATTAATAATCGTACCTGTTAAACATATACCAAGTAGTTTCCTAGAAAATTTCTTTCTTTTTTTTTTTCAGTTTACTTCTTCTTTGACTTGATTAGCTTATTGTTTTTGACCTCACTGTGTACTCCAACAGGCTTGTACTGGAGGCGGAAGGAATGTGGCTCTATCATTTTCTAGTGTTTGCTTTTTTCTTGCATTATTGATATAACTTAAAATTCATGATTTCTTTGCAGTAATCACTTTTAACAGCTTTACTGAGTATAATTGAGATACGGTAAATTGCACATATTTAAAAGTGTACAATTTGATTAGTTTTAACATATGTATACACTTGGGAAACCATCATCACACTGTCTTGATTATGCAACTTTATATTAAAGTCTTGAAATCAGGTAGGATATAAGTCCTGCAACTTTATTCTTTCTCAAAAAAGTTTTGGCTATGCTAAGTCCTTTGCATTTCCTTGTGAATTTTAGAATCAGCTTGTCTATTTTGACACACAAAGACTGCTGGGGGTTTTGGCTGGGACTGCATTGGATCTATTAGATAAATTGGGGATAATTTACATCTTAATTTTGAGTCTTCTTTACCAGATTTCTGTCTATTCTCCTATCAAGTATTAAGAGAGATGTATTCAAATCTGTAACTAAGGGACTTCCCTGGTGGTGCAAGTGGTTAAGAATCCGCCTGCCAGTGCAGGGGACACGGGTTCGATCCCTGGTCCGGGAAGATCCCACATGCCGTGGAGCAACGAAGCCCATGTGCCACAACTACTGAGGCCCGCGCACCTAGGGCCTGTGTTCTGCAACAAGAGAAGCCACTTCAATGAGAAGCCTGCGCACAACAAGGAAGAGTAGCCCCCGCTCGCCACAACTAGAGAAAGCCCGTGTGCAGCAGTGAAGACCCAAAGCAGCAAAAAATAAATAAATTTATTTATTTTTTAAAAATCTATAACTAAAATTGTGGATTTGTCTCTTAGTTGCAATTCTATCGGTTTGTAGTGACATGTATTCTGAAAATATGTTATTACGTGCATAAACATTTAGAATTATTATGTCCTCTTGATAAACTGACCCCTTTATCACTATGAAATCACCTTTTACCCTGGTAAAGTCTTTTCTCTGAAATTTACTTTGTCTGATGTTAAAACAGTCACTCTAGATTTCTTTTAATCAATGTTAGCATGGTTTATGTTTCCATTCTTTTACTTTTAACCTACTTGTTGCTTGAGATATTTACATCTAATGCTATTATTCATATGATTCAGTTTCAGCCTTACTATTTGTTTTCTATTAGTCCTATCTTTTATGTTCTTTTTCTGCCTTCTTTTGTAAAAATTATTTTTATTAAAATATTTTATCACCTTTATTGCTTTATTAGCCATAATTTTGTTTTGTTATTTTAGTGGGTTTTTTTTATTGCTTTGAGGTTTATGGTATTCATCTTTATCACAGTTTACCTGCAAGTGATATTATACTCTCTATATAGTACTCTTACAATAGTATACTTTCTTCACTTCCCCTTTTACACTATTGTTACCATATTTTTATACTTTTACATGTATATTATAAACCCATACACAGTCCAACTCATTCCTTCCCCAGGGAGAAGCTGGGATCTGGGATTTTTCACCTGCTTGCTCTGTGTGGAGCCTGAGGGAGGGGCTATGGTGACTGCTTGCTGCTACTTCAAACCACCATTTTTGTTCCCACCGGCCCCCAGGGCACCTAGGATATGCCAGGTCCCATGAGTGCTCCTACAGCACAGGTGAGACAAAAGCCAGTACCTTGGGCAACCCCCCAAAAAAGCTGGATTGTTAGACACATCGTCCAACTCTTTACTCTTTCCCTCTCCACGAAGAAGTGGGCGCTAGGGGTTTCCTTCTGATTGTATGGTGCTGTGCCAAGGGTAGGAATTATGGTTAGAGGATTCTCAGCTTTTCCTACTGGCTTCAAAGTGGCTGGATTTGCACTCACCCAGGGTGCAGGAGCCTGTCGATTTGTTTCTGTATTTCTCATAAGGGGGTTTGTCCATTTACTGTTGTTGAATCAATGTGTTCATGGGGAAAAGGAGGGTCCAGGGATTCCAATTCCACCATCTTGCTGATGTCACCCCTCCTTTTCTCTTAAATGGTAATGTGAATCTTTGGGTGATGGTCAAAAAATGTACAGAAAACATTATGAACTGAGTTAAATGCTATGAAGCAATACAGTGAACCACTTAGAGCATTTAACCAAGGAAACTGTTGACTATATGAGAAGGAAACACTTTCTTAAGAAAGTTAATAGATAAGTAGTGGAAAACTTCCCCAAGCAAGAGAAGTATTCCTTTATAGCAGGGGTCCCCAGGCCCCACGGTACCAGTCTGCAGCCTGTTAGGAACCGGGTCACACACAGGAGGTGAGCAGTGGGCGAGTGAGCAAAGCTTCATCTGCTGCTTGCTCCCCATCGCTCGCATTGCTGCCTGAACCATGGCTCGCATTCCGTCCTGAACCGTCCCCACCCCCAGCCCCTGCCCATGGAAAAACTGTCTTCCACGAAACCAGCCCCCAGTGCCAAAAAGGTAGGGGACCACTGCTTTATAGGACCTATAACAAGAAGAAATATGGAGCACTGGAACAAGAGCAAGTTTGAGGCCAGGGAAGTGGCAGGGCTCTGATCATGCAAAGTTTGAAAACCTTAATAAGTCATTTTAGACTTTATTCTGAGAGCAATCAGAAACCACTAAATGACTTTAAGCAGAAAGCAACACAATAAGATGTTTTTTTGTTTGTTTGTTTCACGGGCCTCTCACTGTTGTGGCCTCTCCCGTTGCGGAGCACAGGCTCCGGACGCGCAGGCTCAGCCGCCATGGCTCACGGGCCCAGCCGCTCCGCGGCACGTGGGATCTTCCCGGACCGGGGCACGAACCCGTGTCCCCTGCATCGGCAGGTGGACTCTTAACCACTGCACCACCAGGGAAGCCCCAAGATATGTGTTTTGAAGAGACTTTTTTTTTCAGTTCCTTCCAGAGAATCAAAAAGAAAGGGAAGAAGCAGTATGAAAATCTAGTTGTCCTTGACCTAGATTAGTATGTTGGAAAGATTCTCAAACAAATATGGGAAGGGAGAAGAAAGAATGCACCAAGTATCAGTCCACAGAATACATAGGGTTGGGAGGTCCTCACCATGGAAGGGTAAGGGAGAAAATCGACACGAGGAAGTACTGTATGCGGTTAAAAGTGCCCTAGACTGTAAGGTACAACAGACTTGAATTCAATTCCTGACTTGGCCACTTACTAGTCATGAAATTCTAGACAATTATCCCCATTCTACAGATTAAGAAGCTTAAACTCAAAGAGGCTAATCGTACCTACCTCATACAGTTGTAGTATGACATGTAAACCTCTCAGTATAATGCTAGCCCCATAATAAGTGCACAAAAAAATGTTAACTCTTAGGTGTGGTGGTATTGTAAAACTAAACTGACTTAAAAAGATTAAGTGATGTATGCTCTAGGTCACACAGCTGGTAGCTATAAAATTGTTTTTTAAAAAATTACCTTTTCAATTCACATAGATTATTCGGCATAAGAATTATACTGACAGCCTTGCAAAAAATGCCAATTTCCCACTCTGATACCAATTTTAAAAACTGTCATTTAAGAAAAATGTTATTTTATTCAACAAGATTTTAAATGATTGTGTTCTATTTCTGGATTTCCTAGCAAAAAAGATTTATTTCATACACAAATGTTAATTTCTGTGGTATTATATGTCTGTAAAAGTCTAGATCAAAGGTTATGCTAAGAAACAGAATGTAGACTACAATATTATACAGTCAAAATATTCTGTTATAATGTGTTTTATTATCTATTGTTATTTTGCTTTCATTCTTTGACTTAAGTTGGTAAGGGCTGTATTGTTATTCAAAATAATACATATTTGCAGGCTTCCCTGGTGGCGCAGTGGTTGACAGTCCGCCTGCCGATGCAGGGGACTCGGGTTCGTGCCCCGGTCCGGGAAGATCCCACATGCCGTGCAGCGGCTGGGCCCGTGAGCCATGGCCGCTGAGCCTGCGCGTCCAGAGCCTGTGCTCCACAACGGGAGAGGCCACAACAGTCAGAGGCCCGCGTACCGCAAAAAAAAAAAAAAAAAAACCAAAACAAATACATATTTGCAACGTTAAATAGGAAACATGGAGATTACACATACATAACATCCTTAAGGTATCACTTATATGTGGAATCTAAAAATAAAATGATACAAATGAACTTATTTACAAAACAGAAACAGGCTCACAGACCTCGAAAACAAACTTATGGTTACCAAAGGGGACAGTGGAGGGTAGGGGGAGATAAATGAGGAGTTTGGGATTAACAAACAACAAATTAACAAATTAACACTACTATTATATAAAATAGATAATCAACAGGGACCCACTGTATAGCACAGGGAACTCAATATCCTGTAATAACCTATACAGGAAAAGAATCTGAAAAAGAATGGATATATGGATATGTACAGCTGAGTCACTTTGCTGTACACCTGAAACTAACACAACATTGTAAATCAACTATACTCCAATATAAAATAAAAATTCACACACAAAAATAAACTCAAAATGGATTAGAGACCTAAATGTAAGACCAGACCCTATAAACCTCTTAGAGGAAAACATAGGAAAAACACTCTGACATAAATCACAGCAAGATCTTTTTTGATCCACCTCTTAGAGTAATAGAAATAAAAACAAAAATAAACAAATGGGACCTAATGAAACTTCAAAGCTTCTGCACAGCAAAGGAAACCATAAACAAGACGAAAAGACAACTCTCAGAATGGGAGAAAATATTTGCAAATGAATCATCGGACAAAGGATTAATCTCCAAAATATATAAACAGCTCATGCAGCTCAATATTAGAAAAACAAACAACCTAATCCAAAAATGGGCAGAAGACCTAAACAGACATTTCTCAAAAGAAGACATACAGATGGCCACGAAGCACATGAAAAGCTGCTCAACATCACTAATTATTAGAGAAATGCACATCAAAACTACAATGAGGTATCACCTCACACCACTTAGAATGGGCATCATCAAAAAATCTACAAACAACAAATGCTGGAGAGGGTGTGGAGAAAAGGGACCCCTCTCGCACTGCTGGTGGGAATGTAAATTGATACAGCCACTATGGAGAACAGTATGGAGATTCCTTAAAAAACTAACAATAGAATTACCATATGACCCAGCAATCCCACTACTAGGCATATACCCTGAGAAAACCATAATTCAAAAAGACACATGCACTCCAACGTTCAATGCAGCACTATTTAAAATAGCCAGGTCATGGAAGCAACCTAAATGCCCATCAACAGACGAATGGATAAAGAAGATGTGGTACATATATACGATGGAATATTACTCAGCCATAAAAAGAAACGAAATTGAGTTATTTGTAGCGAAGTGGATGGACCTAGAGTCTGTCATACAGAGTGAAGTAAGTCAGAAAGAGAAAAACAAATATCGTATATTAACGCATATATGTGGAACCTAGAAAAATGGTACAGATGAACCGGCTTGCAGGGCAGAAATTGAGACACAGATGTAGAGAACAAATGTTATGGACACCAAGTGGGGAAAGCGGTGGCGGGGGCGGTGGTGGTGGTGTGATGAATTGGGCGATTGGGATTGACATATATACACTGATATGTATGAAGTGGATGACTAATAAGAACCCGCTGTATAAAAAAATAAATATATATATATAATTAAAATTAAATTTTAAAATATCCTTAAAAAGCATATGCATGTTTAATTGACCTACTAAGTGCACATTACAATTCTTCCTACTATCATGCTGCCCATCATCAAACAGACCTTCAGTGGAAGATTTGGGGGGAATAGCAGTTTCAGGTGGTGATGCTCCCAAATTTCAATCTATCTCATCTCTATACAGTATGTCAATTTCCTTGGAGATATTCCAGAAGTTGAAAACTATGAAAAAATGTTTAGAATTAAAATGATTGTCATCTCTGATTAAAATCCCAGTAGATGTGCCTTTTAGGGAGAAAATTTTTTTGAGTGCAGTTATAACTGGACATGTTTTAAGTTTCTTAATAATTTACATTTCTTATGCTTGAACCAATGTAATGACAAAACTGAATGACAGCCAAACAGCTCCCTTTTATTTGAGTGTAAGGATCAAATTCCATGAGGATGAACAGGGCCCACCTAGTGCCCTGTGTTTCTACTTCCATTCATTTTGCTGCCTCTTTAGACAAATCACATAAAGCCAAAAATTCACCCTGTTTGTCATCAACAGCTCAGTCTCTAATACCATCACAGTTTTCTCTGCAAATGTTGCCTGGGTACTTGAAAAATCATCTTAAAATATATTTCTTCAAGTGGCAAGCATAATTGGTGTAACATAAATTAGTCCGACTAATATTCAGACTGATGATGTTTATTTTGATCTCGTTCAGGCAGTCATCACACTCTTATGTGTAACACGGATATGGAAAAAGAGCTGATTAGTGGTAATGGGAGATCTAACTTTCAAAGTTCAATGCTGACCCTGACCCTTGTACTTTTCTTTTAGTTCGAAAAAGTGAGTTCAGCTCTTTGAGTCAAGGTTAAGTAAATGAGGTTATTATTTGGACCAGGTGTGGTCTAGGAAAGTTTTCAGTTGATGTTTTATGAATCCCTGACCAAGGTCATGTTGATAATAAGAGTTATGTCCCTACAATGGGGGTGACATAGGCCTATGCAAAGGTGAACCTATCCTTAAAGGTTTTTGGAAGCGGAGTATGGTAGATACAAGTATATTAAAATGGATATGTCTCAAGGTGGTTTCTGAATTGTACAGGTAATTTTTTTCTTTTAATGTTCTTTATTGCCTCAGAATTAAACATGCTCCTCAACTGTCCTATGCAAAGCCCTTCTCTTGTTTTACTTTATTTTTGTTTTTATTTTCCCTTTTATCTTCAGTGCCCATTTTCTTTCTCCTCCCTACCCACAGTCTTGGCTATATATGTAACTTTGTAAAACATATGTTATTTGATGTGTCTTTGTGTTTTCAGCTTATGTAAAGGATGCTTAATTTCCTTAATTTATAATTTAAAACTATGTATTTAAAATCTATCTACAAGTTTTACTTATTCCATTCACTGATTGTGATATTTTACTTATTTTACCAGAAATAGACATATAGGTTACCTCATATTTTTCACTGTCACAAGTCCTCTGAAACCCAATTAAAATTTTAAAAAGATCAACAGAAAAACCATGTTAGCAGGACTTGGAGAAGGGACAGTATGCCAATGTTGGGCACATACCCTTTATAGACCTCTGTGACATTTTCAATGGGGTAGATTCCTAGTCCATAGATCATGTCCTTCTTAATTTCATTACTAACTTCCAAACTGCTCTCCAAAATTACTTTATCATCTTTTAGTATCTCTGCCAGCAATGCAAGAAGATTTGTGTTTGTCCACATCTTCATCAAAGTTTGGTATTTTCTGACTTTTTTTTCCCAACAATAATAAGTGAAACTATAATAGGTGAAATGGTATCTCATTGTTTTAATTTGCCTTTTTTCCCATTATCATAAGCTTGTGTATCTTTTCTTATACTTGTTTATCATTATAATAGGATAAGCTAGGCCATGCTGAAATATCAGTGGCAAAATTCAACAAACTTCTACCTTTTATGTTGGGCAAGGCTCCAGGGCAACTCTCCTTGTGGTTGCTATAGGCAGCTCCCATCTCATGACTCACTACCTCAGCTGATAGCCTCCAATGCTGCCACTGAGCCGGAGAGAGGATGCAGGAGGCATCCCAGATCTTTCCCACCTTAGCCCAGAGGTGGCTTTGTCACTCAGAGACTGTAGGCCAGAACAAGTTATATAACTCCAAGGATGCCTAGGAAATACAGAGGACTGGATATACTGTCTGCCACAGTGATTTAACTTTCCAACAAATCTGTGTGCTTTGGGTTGTTACAATAGTTTTTATGCCTTTATAATAAAGAAAAAAAACACATAAGCAATGATCAAGAAATCAATTTTGTATGTCACTGCCAGATGTAATCATGTCAGTCATCTGTTCACAAGCTTTCAATGGAGCCCCACTGCCTTAAGAGGCTAAATAAACTTCTTGGCCTAGGCTTCTCTCCAGTAATAGCAGATCAAATTGAGGATGACCATTCAATCCCATAAATGTTTGATCAGTTTTTATTCAATCTTTGTGTAAATTGGAAGATAGTGATGGTGCCTTAAGAACTGGTATAGAACTGAATGAAATTTAATAAGGTGCTTGACAGTTATGTGATTGTGATTGGTAGAGCTTTCATTTTATAACCTTGAGCAATACTGACCTCAGAGAAGACTAGACAGAATGAGGGACAAAATGAATGAATACGTTATTCTTCTTTGTTCTAATATTGCTACTTGCTAACTGCCCCAATAAAGTCTAAATTAATTTGTGAATAAAACTTTCACCAATTTTCTTTTGAGAAAGTTGATTCATTGCCAATACATTTCATATACAATATGCAAGAACAGATGACGGATAAATGGATTTTACAATGAGCACATTGACAGATACTATGAAGGTATAGAAATGAACAAAAAATAACTGCCATTGGGTGATTCTCAAAGGACAGCCTCGGGGATTTGGGAGGTTCCTTTAACATACCTGGGTTTACTTTGAACCCCAAGAGATGGCCTTGATTCTCTCAAGCAGAAAGAACACATTTTGAAACTATGTTCTTCAATTATTTCAGTAGAGCAAATAGATCTTAGGGTGAGCTGAAGTATCTGGAAGCTTGCAAGCCTGTTTTTAAAAAATTTACCTCTGCTAGATTTTGTGAAATGTCATTTCAATTATTTTTGCACAACAGCATTGGAGAAACAACATTTTCTCTGATTAGCTTGACATGTGGTAATTCGGGTAGAGTTTAACTTTATATATCTTTGACTAGAACAAATTGTCTCTCTGCCCTTGTTTATACAAAATGCTGTTATTTTTGCTCCTTTAATTTGTATAATCTGTGGCGTGGTTTCATCTTAAATGCTTATAATTGGTACACTGAGGCAGGCTTTCACGGCCTCAAACTCATAGCTAAGAAAGCAAAATGATGTGCAGAGGAGAGGTGGGGGAAGATTCAGCACAAACATAAGACTTTTTAACCAAAAGCCAAGGATAATTTTTTTTAATCCTCTGACAGAACAATGAAGTAGCAAGGAGTTTCCAACTTAAAACAAAAAACAAAAAACAGGAAAAAGGAAAACTGAAGAGGAAGCATTTCCAGTGTAACTTGGTTTCAATTCTACTTTACATTGAAGACTGTTTCCTTACGCTCAAATTTACATCTGTAAGTTTGTATCAGGAGGACTCTAATAATCTGGTCTCGTCCTAACAGGAAAAGTTCACAGGGGAAGTTATAAGGCCTCTTTAAAGAGTGCTGGCACATTAAATGCTGTTCAGAAATGGCAATTAGCCTTGAGAACATGTAAACACATACACTATTATGAGTATGTATAGCATATTCCCTAAATTATGCTACATTTAATTGGACAATTCTGGAGATCATAGAATCAGACAAAACCCAGAGTTTAAATGTTGCCTCAGAGGCTACTTCAACCCACAAAGCTTATTTATTTTCTCTCTCCAACACACTTGATTTTGATTCTGTTGACTTAAATTTTATTCAATGTCAACTTGGCCTTTGTATTTAATATCCAGACAAATTATTTTCATATAAGGGCTCAGCACTGAACATAGAAAATAAACAGAAAAGAAAACTTACTGAGCACCTAAAACTGGCCACTCTTTTGAGGGAAGAGATATGGGAACATATATATATGTATAACTGACTCACTCTGTTATAAAGCAGAAACTAACACACCATTGTAAAGCAATTATACCCCAATAAAGATGTAAAAAAAAAAAAAAAAAAAAAAAAACTGGCCACTCTTTTAAGCCTTTTACATGTATTAACTCTCACAATTATCACAATCTTCACAATTATCAAAATGTATTGAATAATTTTATATTTATATTTTTTGCTTTTACATATTATTTTTTATAAAATTAATAATGTTCCTCATAGAAATTGTGGAAAGACGTTCAGAGGAAACTACAAATCATTCATAATCTACAGTCTAGATATTATCACTATTAAGCTTCTATTCATTTTCCACATGGAAGTCTTAGTTTTTAATGTAATTGGAATAACACAGGTTATATAGTTTCTTGCCCTTCAATTTTTACTGAAATTATATCATCAACATTTTCCTATGTCATTATAAACTCTCCAACCATGACTTTGAAGGGCCCATTATGTTTCATCATTGAATGCACCATAATTAGTCTAACCTCTTTGATATTGCGGGGATTGGGGGGGGCGTAATTTGCTTAGAATCTTACTTTCTATGAAAACAGGTTGCATCTACAATAGTAATACCATGAACTGCTGTGGCCATAGCCTCCCTCTGAGGTTATTGCTGTAACACATTTGAAATCTAAAGGTCAGCACAAAAAGTATGTTAGCAGGAGATGAAGAGCTAGGGATAGTTTGGAGAGATATTTCAGAGTCAGCAGGATATACTGTGCTCTGCTCTCTTATTTACTCCATTATTTCAGTCAGAATTTTAAAGGGTTAGGTTCAAGATATTTAGGCATTTGCATTGGGCTCCAGATCTTCCTGAAGCCTAGTCAAATTGTGCACACCTCAGTAAACTCCTAACATAAATTCTTCTTTTTTGGTTTTTTTTTTTTTTATTTTAGTTAGTTTTTTAGTTAGATTGTTCTACAACTTGCAACCAAAAGAGGTCTAATACATGTTTACTAATGAACAAACATATTTAGTGTCTACAACAAAAGTGGTAACAGTCCCACTCTCTTCTGAGCAGACCACACTGGGATTAAAATAAGTTAGTTCATTTAAAACGAATATTGAAAAAGTAGGGTCCCTCTACCCAGCAAGAGACAAGCACATGATAGTTCCCAACCCAGTTCCTACAAGGAATTGTAAAAATAAATGGAATAGTTAGCATAGTGAGAATTATCCATGAATGCTGAAATATTGTCTTATAAGAGGAGACAGATTTGCTCTGTGTGGGTGCATGGCTTAGAATTTAAACCAATGAAATATAAGGAAGAACATTCCAAAAGAGTAGAATAAAAATGGACTGGGCTGCCTCAGGAAGTACTGAGTTCTCTGTAACTGGAATACGTAGGTATATACTTAATAATCATTTGATGGATATGTTAAGAAGAGAAATCAAAATATTGGCTTCTTAAAAAACTGCTCGGGCTTCCTTGGTGGCACAGTGGTTAAGAATCTGCTACCAACGCAGGAAACACGGGTTCAAGCCCTGGTCCAGGAAGATCCTACATGCCGCAGAGCAACTAAGCCCATGCGCCACAACTACTGAGCCTGCATTCTACAGCCCGCAAGCCACAACTACTGAGCCCGTGTGCCACAACTACTGAAGCCCGCAAGCCTAGAGCCCATGCTCCGCAACAAGAGAAGCCACTGGCAATGAGAAGCCCGCGCACCGCAACAAAGAGTAGTCCCCCCCGCCGGCCGCAACTAGAGAAAGCCCATGCGCAGCAATGAAGACCCAACGCAGGCAAAAATAAAATTAATTAATTTAAAAAAAAAAAACTGCTCTAGGGACCTCCCTGGTGGTCCAGTAGGCTAAGACTCCACACTCCCAATACAGGGGGTCTAGGTTCGATCCCTGGTCAGGGAGCTAGATCCCACACACCACAACTAAGAGTTCACATGCTGCAACTAAAGATTGCTCATGCCGCAACTAAAAAGATCCTGCATGCCATAGCTAAAGATCTCGCATGCCACAACTAAGACTTGGCACAGCCAAATAAATGAATGAATGAATAAATAAATAAATAAATATTTTTTAAACTGCTCTATTATTGACATTCCAATTGACATACAAATTTGATGTTTGTTTTCTTTCATTATACTATAGGTTATAATAACAAGAAGTTACCTTCTTAAAGCTTAAAATTGTTTTCTGTTTTTCACTTTTTTTCAGAATGACTTTTCTTTGAGGGTCAAGGACAAAAGCTTGGTAGGAATGTTACCTACTGATGTGCCACCAAGATTATTTTTCCAAGAAAGTATGAGAAAGTGTCACTGAGTGAACACAAACTACAGTTTAGAGGGAAGGGCGTCAGTATCCAGGGAAACAGTGTCAAGTCTGAGGGTGAGAAGCAGCAAGAAATGTGAGAACTAATAATATGATCAGGAAACTTTGAGAAAAAGTCAGAAAGCAGTGAAGGGAACGGGGCAAAGTAAGTGGGTCAGAAATAGCATAGTGAACAATGAGCAAGTGTTAGCTTCCATGGTGCTTTAAGCCAGGCATGGGTCTTAATGGAAGAGTGACGGCCTCGAAAAAGAGGAAACGTGTTTATGGAGACCCTAGGTTGGTTGTATTTTCATCTCAAGCATTTACATAAAATAAAACTTTAAGAAATTTGATACATTAATAAAGACAGAATATGTGACAGAAGTTCAAAATGCTCAGGAAAAAAACAACTGAATTTCTTAAAATTTCAATGTAAGTGCAAACTTATAGAAATAAAAACCTGGATGAGAAAAAACAATCACACTGCAGTATTTGTCTTTTGTAATATTTAACTCTTGAGCTCTCAATAAGAGAATCTCTTGCTAGAAAACATTTCATGCTTCTTTCAGTCAAACTGAACCCATACAACAGTCATGGGTTCATGACACGGAGGCAAAGAGCATGAGCTTTGCAAATATACAGGCATGAGGTCAAAATCCAGCTTTGCTTTTACTACATTACCTTGTGGAAAATGGCATGACTTCTCTTGTGTTTCAACTTTCCCATTTGTAAATTGAGAGTAGTTCTGAGGGTTAAATGAGAAAATATATTTGATGTGTCTAGCATAGTTCTTGGAAAACTGTAAGTGTACATTGTAAGTGTAGCTATAGTTATGAGTTCTTTAAAGGTCTGATGCATGCATTTGTGCATTAATTAAAAGTTTACTGGCTCTCAAAGTTTGGCCTCATCTATTCAACCATCACCATTACAAAGGCTAGAGATTTTCACAAAATTCAAGCAAAAGGTGACCTCAATGATGGCATCCAAATAAGAAGCAACATCCCAAGTTAGAATTTGGAGCTGTGATGAACTTTTAATTCTGCCTTCTGAGGAGTAAAACCAAAATGGTCTTTGTTGTAAACAGATCTCTGTGTGTTGCAATGTTGCAGTGTGAAGTGAGTGATGGTGTTGTCCTACGGTTCACTGGTATAAACCAAGAGCCCAACAGAATTTGGGTTTCTCTGGACCAGCTGAGTTTCCCCTAAACCTATTACCTACAATTGAGTTAAAGAGCAGCCAAAAATTTTTAATTCAGATAATTTATTTTGATAAAATGTCTTCTAAATTCAGCTTCCCAGGGTTAAGACAGTCACTTTACCTAATTTACAACTCTGTTAGCTTGACAGCATACCAAAGATAGAGCAAGACTTGGCAGGGGACCAGGGAAATTGTGCACGTGCTGGGTCAATTTTCAAAAAATGTTTTCAAATTGCAGTGAATCCATGTTGTACTTCCTGGCATATAATGATTGCAATGGACTCATAAACAGGAAATCTGGGAGCGGAGAAAGATGGAAAATGTAGGATTTGAGAGGAAATTCTTAACCTTCCACAGAAGGGTGGGATGAAAGAGTAGGAGATGTAAAAGAGGCACTTCAGCCAGAGAAAGAAGTGCACAGCCAAAACCCGAGACCCTCAACCACCATATAATCTATAAATTACAAGAATGACAGTGGTGTAAATAAGTTGTTTAAATATCTAGTTCAATTTCTATATGACAGATAAGCAAAAGGAAGTCCCAAGAAGTAAAATGGCTCACTGCTTTCCAAAGTATATATCTTCTTGCAGTACCAGAGATAGAACTATAGTTTCCTCAATTTTATGCTATTTCCATGTTACATTTTAAAAGTGGTATTACATCATGAAGACCATACCTTAGAAATGCACCTTCAGAAAAAAATATAGCATAGACAGAGAAGTAGCAGAAAGTAGAGTTTACTGGTTAAAGCGTTAATACCAGCAACAAACCAACCTAGATCTGATTTAGTTTTAACATTGCTAGTTGTATGGTCTTGAGTAGTTTGCTTACTTTTTCTCAATGCTACTTTGGTTTTATTTTTCTCGTTATTTCTAAAAGATTTGTGTATTAGTTGGTTGGACGGTAATGAGATATAAATACACCCATCTCATCCAGTTTTTGTTGTTATACTATTAAATTATATAACAAATGTAAGGTACTTAGCATAATCCCTGGCACATATGGGGTATTCTGTAAAAGGAAGGTCTTACTGTGATGGTCAGAGTTTTGAATACAATCTTCCTAATCAGACCATTAGAGCTAACAGATCCACTTTACTCTGAGATAAACACTGAAAACTTTAACAATACAAGAAGGTAAAATCTGATTATATTCATCGATTAACTATGAAGGGCATCACATACATCAATACACTATATTCATTTTCATACACAGATGAGGTGCTGAAGCTGACTGAATCAAATGTTAGGTGAAGACTTGGTTTTATTTCTTTTAAAGTACATAAAAGCAAAGGTTTGAGAAACCAGCTGAGGAAACACGCAGGAAAGTGATACAGCAGAACATGACCCATCCAGTCTACCTGTCAAAAGAGATCTTAGTCATGCTTGCCGATGAACATGGAGAAAACTGAAGATCAGGAATCTTTTGGCCTCCTTCTGGGTATCCATAGCTAAACTACTTGTTTTTAATGTCAAATAAGACAATAGGGGGACTTCCCTGGTGGTCCAGTAAGTAAGACTCTGTGCTCCCAATGCAGAGGGCCTGGGTTCATCCCCTGGCCAGGGAACTAGATCTCGCACGCATGCCACAACTAAGAAGCCCACATGCTGCAACTAAAAGATCCCGCATGTTGCATCAAAGAGTTCATGTGCCACAACTGAGACCCAGTGCAGCCTAAATAAATAAATAAATAAATACATAGATACATAAATAAATACAACAGGAGTTAAATATTCAAGTAAAAAGAGCCTCTGTCAATTAACACACTCTTGGAGAAAGTGTTATTAAGTCCGACCACTGCAGTTTTTGCCCATCTAGACCCTAAATCTGAATGAAGTGTTTGCCAGGGAAGCATAGGCTTTTGTTATTATTGTTGACGATTTTTTTCTTTCAGTACAAACTTGGAAGAACAAAAGGAAGTGGAAAAAAAAATGTTCCTTTTTTTTTTTTTTTTGAGTTACATCCCTGCTCCTCATTTGGAGAATGATCCTGAAGGAACTATGTCAATGTGTTCTCCAGAGCTAAGTCATGGAATTATCATGAGCAAAACTAAATTTTAAAAGCCTGTATACTGGGACTTCACTAGTGGCGCAGTAGTTAAGAATCCACCTGCCAATGCAGGGGACATGGGTTTGAGCCCTGGTCCGGGAAGATCCCACATGCCTCAGAGCAACTAAGCCCATGTGCCACAACTACTGAGCCTGTGCGCCACAACTACTGAGCCTGTGCTCTAGAGCCCGTGAGCCACAACTACTGCTGAGCCCATGTGCCACAACTACTGAAATCTGCGCACCTAGAGCCCGTGCTCCGCAACAAGGTAAGCCACCACAATGAGAAGCCCACGTGACACAACAAAGAGTAGCCCCCACTCACCACAACTAGAGGAAGCCCACATGCAGCAACGAAGACCCAATGCAGCCAAAAATAAATAAATAAATAAATTTATTTATTTTTTTTAAGAAAAAAAGCCTACATACCGAAGAGAGGTTTAGAGAAATCACTCTTGATAGATGTGGAATTTTCTTTTTACTATTTGGAGATGATAGGTAGAAGGGAGAAAAAAGTATATACAACCTTTGTTTTCTTAATATTCTACATTTTCAGAAGTAAAGATGGAAACAGAGGCAGGGGCAACAAATTTGTCAATGGCTCTGTTTTAGATGACATTACATAGTGGCTTCTGAATTCCCTCACCTCTTTGTGTCTGTCCCAGCCACCAAAGCCAAAGATCCATTCTCTGAAACTTCCATCTGTGTCTCTCTAGCTTAACCCCTCATAATATTCATTTTAAAGGCGACTGACAGAAAAAAAACAAAGAAAAATTAAAAACCTCACCTCTTATTTAAAGTGGGGTTCTTAAAAAATTTTTTAAATAAAAAATAAAGTGGGGTTCTTGCTTGTACATTGTTCATTGGGAATGTAAATTGGTGCAGCCACTATGAAAAATAGTATGGAGGTTCCTCAAAAGACTAACAGTAGAGCTACCATATGATCCAGCAATTCCACACCTGGTTATATATCTGGAAAAAATGAAAACACTAATTCAAAAAGACACATGCACCCCAATGTTCAAAGCAGCACTATTTATAACAGCCAAGACATGGATGTGTGTGTGTGTGTGTGCGCGCGCACACACACACACAATTGAATATTACTCAGCCATAAAAAAGAATGAAATTATGCCATTTGCAGAAATGTGGATGGACCTAAAGAATATTATGCTTAGTGAAATAAGCCAGACAGAGAAAGACAAATATGGTATGACATCACTTATATGTGGAATCTAAAAAAAATACAAATGAATGTATATGCAAAATAGAAAGAGACTCACAGATACAGAAAACAAACCTGTGGTTACCAAAGGGGAGAGGGAAGTGGGGAAGGACAAATTAGGGGTGTGGGATTAACAGATACAAGCTACTATATATAAAACAGATAAGCAACAAGTATATACTATACAGCACAGGGAATTATACCCATTATCTTGTAATAGCCTATAATGGAGTATAATCTGCAAAAATACTAAATCACTATGCTGAACTAATAATATTTATATTATATTTATAATATTATATATTATATATATATTTATAATATTATATTTATAATTTATATTATAAATCAACTATACTTCAATTAAATAAATAAATAAATTTGGCAAATTTTAATTAATTAAGGTGGGTTTCTTGGAATTAATTGGCAGCTTGCTAGAAATACAGATTCTTGGGCTCCACTGAGAATCTGCATTTTAACAAGATCCCCAGGTGATCCCATGCACATGAAAGACTGAATAACCCTATTCTAGATATTTCCATCATCCAGAGAAACACAGCAAAGTCTTCTGCCTGTTCGTCTATTATGTCCAAACAGAGCACTGGCAGCCCAAATTGCAAAATGATTATGTGTTAATCGTGCAGGCATTAGACAAGCCCAGCAAGCATCCTGATTCAAATGCATCCAAAATGACTCTGCTCATCAGTAAGAGCACAATTTGTGAATTTACACCTGGCTTGTGGAAACCATAACTATTAATCATTTGCACATCTCTCCTATGTGGAGAGCCCTGCAAATGAGAGGCTGTATATTCATGATGATCATGGTCTGATGGTCTGTTAACATCCGTATTCTGAATTCTGAACTGACCTTACAATAGCAGGCCTATTTTTCCCAGAGTCAAGCTTGTGCCAGCAACCATCATTCTTACTCACTAGTACCTCACTTCTCGAAACATCTATCTTATGTGATACAGGACATGTCTAGGATTTGCTCATAAGCTTCAACCATGCATATGTTGTAGGTATCTATGAAAAGGCACTCTGGAAAAAATTCCAGTGCTTATAGAATAGAAAAGGTATTATTCATACATTCCTACATTTGTTTCTTTTTTTCAATATTTACTTATTTATTTTGGCTTCACTGGGTCTTAGTTGCGGCACGCAGGATCTTCATTGTGGCACGGGGGTCTTTAGTTGCAGCATGCGGACTTCTTAGTTGCGGCATGCGGGTTTCTTAGTTGTGGCATGCATGCAGGATCTATTTCCCCAACTGGGGATCGAACCCTGGCCCCCTGCATTGGGAGCACAGTCTTACCCACTGTACCACCAGGGAAGTTCCCCTACATTCGTTTCTTGAATAGTAAATGTTTCTTTTTCTCTCTCTCTTCTTTTTCTCTTTCCAGCTTACTTTGAATGGTAAATATTTCTTGAATGGTTTTTATATGCCATGTTGGTGACAAAACACATCCAGGCTTACAATTAACCTCGGGGAGAATAGGATAAACTAACAGACATTATGATGCTCAATTATATGCACTAACTAGGGAAAACTCAGGGTAATGTAAGTACAAAAAAAGATTCCCTAATAAAATCCTGAGAGATCAGAGCACGTTACCTAGAGAAGAAGACATTTAGGTCAATGTGGACAAATAGCAACTATCTGATGAACACAGAGAGGAAAGAAAAGAATGTACCAGATTGGGGGGTGGGAGGCAGAATGTACAAAGGCCTAGAAGGAAGAGGGAACATTAAACAACTGGCGGGAATCCCTGGCAGTCCAGTGGTTAAGACTTCATGCTTTCACTGCCAAGGGCGCGGGTTCAAACCCTGGTCAGGGAACTAAGATCCTGCAAGCCACACAGCACAGCCAAAAAATAATAATAACAACTGGGAAGCTAAATGGAGTAATCCACTATGTCTACAGTATAGGAAGGGGTCACAGACAAGGGGCACAAAGGATGAAATCAGAGGAGTAAGCAGGAGACACATCATGAAGAACCTCCCAAGCCATATTAATGAGCTTGGATATTGAATGCAATGGGAGTTGGAGCCTCAGACTAACTTCTTGGGATTCTTTGGTTGCTGTTTGGGGAATAGATTGGAGAAGGGTAGGACTAGAGGTAGGGAGACTAGGTAAGAGATACACAGGTTCAGAGGTAAGGAGGGGCTCCTGACATCTGTCTGCAGAGTTCTACAGAAGGCTCAAGAGGTAAGATCAGTAATAAGGAAATGAAGCAGAGATTCTGAAGCCCAGAGGGATCTGATTAGTGCATCCCATGAAGAGATTAGGCAAAGTCAGAATGGAAAGGGAGAAAGACCAACAATAAAGATGGTGAGGAAAAGGGAGAAGTTGGTGAAACAAGGCAACAGGCACTAGCTGTTCTTTCAGGGCAATATGCACTTCTCCAGGCCACAGAAACCTTCAAAGAGGACAGAGAGGGATGAAGAGGGAGCCTATTCAATTTTTAAAAATACCACCTGTCATCATTACCAAAGGGTAATTTGAAGCATTTACTAAAGTATACACACATACACACAAACACACTGCACTTTGGATGTAATACCAAAGCTGATGAAAATATGTTAATCTACTATGGATTAGTCTGTCATGGAACACATAGGCAAATACAAAGTACTGAATAGCCAAGGCTGAGGAAAGTTTCAGTTCCAAATATCCAAATATTTGAACCTTGCATCTTAATGGAAGAGTGGAAAAAATAAAATCCAAGCAAATTCAGCATGTGGATGGACACATGTGATTTGTTAAGGTGTGCCTGATTTTCCACAATAGAAGTTGTCTGTGAACTGAATTTAGGGCTATTGCCCAAATATTAAATACATCTTATTGGCATAAAAAACTTTGTTCATTTATTAACCCTTTAGTATTATGAATTCCCTCCAATCACACCCTGCCACGCAGACTGGTCAGACCAACATATGTTGTGTGTGTGTGTGTGTGTGTGTGTGTGTGTGCGCGTGCGTGTTTGCACATGCACGCACCCTGTTCTGTTTGTCTTTATAGAGCAGAGAATATCTGCCTTGGAACAGTTTTTGTGATTGCAGGGAGGTAAGTAGTAACTTCCAAATCCAACATTCTATAACTCTATAAACTAGTCACTACCTCCTTTGGTAACATAATAAAACCAAAATTTTTGTTCTATTGCCTTAAAATATTATGAAATATTTCAGTAAGGTTTGAGAGTTAAATCTCATCCATTTTGGCTTAGTACCACATAGACAAAAACCATACATTAGGTGTTTAACTGAGGAAACCACCGTGAATTTGGATAATATTTTAGTTTCCTTAGGTGCCTTATCTTTCCAAACCTACAGTAAGAACCAAACATCACATCTATACTGAGTTGAATAGGGTCCCCCCAAAATTCATGCCCATCCAGAACCTCAGAATGTGACCTTATTTGGAAATAGGGACTTCACTTTGTCAAGTTAAAGTGGGGTCATACTGTAGTAGGGTAACCCCTAATCCAATGATGATGTCCTTACAAGAAGAAGGAAATTTGGATACAAACACAGAGAAAGGAGAATGCCATGTGAAGACATGCAGCACACTATGTGACAACGGGGACAGAGATGGAATGACAGGTCTATGAACCAAGGAATGACAAGGTTGCCGGCAACCCCCAGGAGCTAGGAAGAGACAAGGAAGGAAGCACCCCTAGACCCTTCAGAGAGAGCAAGGTCCCTATTAACACCTTGACTTCAAACTTCTAGCCTCCAAAACTAGAATAAGACATAAATTTTTGAGACAATAAATTTCTGTTGTTTTAACCACCCAGTTTGTGGTAATTTGTTACAGAAGCCCTAGGAAACTAACACACAGTCTTTTTATTTTGCACTGGATCCATCAAATAATTCTCTAGAGACTTGCTGAAGTACCCACTGTCCCGACTTTGAGAACTAACCTTTCAGAGCCCGTCGAGTGGAAAATAAGGTGGAGAGAAGAACCTCAGTCACGGAAAGTCCATCCAAATAAAACTTTGGCTCAATGTGCATTTTATTACTCCCTCCACACTCAAACAAAATAATTGCGGCTCTTAATTGGAATCTCTGAAAAGTGATCCAAAAAGAGTGCCTCATCCTAAAACCTGAAAAAGTGAGGCTGAAAATGTCACAGAAAGTCCCCATCGCAAGAGATTTGTATTAATTTTCTACTGCCGCAAAACAAATTACCACAAATGTAGTAGCTTAAAACAACACCTATTTATTATATAATGGTTCTGTAGATCAGAAACCTGATGGGCTCAGCTCTGCTTAAAGTCTTGGAAGACTGGAATCAAGGTGTCAGCAAGGCTGTGTTCCTTTCTGGGGACTCTAGGGGAGATCTGGGTCTAGGTTCATTCAGTTATTGGCTGAATTTAGTTCCATACAGTTTTCCTGTTTTCTTGGTGGCGGTCAGCGGGGAACCACCCTTAGTTTCCAGAGGCCGTTCTCTAGTCCTTGCACAGAGCCCCCTACATGTCAGAACCAGCAGTGGTAAGACAGATCCTTCTCACACTGCCCGTCTCTTCTGTCTCCTGTTCATCTGCAGCATCTCTCTGACTGGCTCCTCTCCCTTCCTATTCTGCTGGCTTTTATGGGCTAATGTGATTACACTGGACCCACCCTGACACCCCCATGATAATCTCCCTATTTTAAAGTCAGCTGATTAGTAATCTCAACTGCACCTGCAAAAAATCCTTCATAGCAGTACCTAGATTCATGTTTGATTAATAACCAGAGGACAGGAATCTTGGGAGACACCTTTAGAATTCTGCCTACCACAACATTATAAAATAACTCAGACAGCATGAACAGATTCTGGCATGATGAAAGCTGTGCTATCTTGTGGTTGGTCAGGTCGGTGAATTTGAATGCCCTTGGGAATCCTGGGTTCCAGCAGCATTAATGCCAATCACACCAAGGTCAGCCCCAGAATTCCCTGTTAAACACTCCAGGGCCCTATCTCAGTCCTTCTGACACACTGGAGCTTCACATAATCTAACTACCAGCTATAAAAATGCAAGAAACTAAGAAAATAACCAAACAAAAAAGGGCGGGAGTAATTTTCTGCAAACCTAATATGATATAGTTAGGCAGCATGCTCTCATTCCTGGATCACAAGGGCCTAGGGTTCTGCTCTGGGCCTAGGGTTCTGCTTTTCTTTCTGAAACATCAGGAACTCACCACCCAGGTGCTGAGAGAAGAAAACCCGATATGTGCGCTCATGTTGTTATTACTTAACAGCAATTATGCTTTCAAGAGAGTGTTGCTTTAAGAACCACCCATTTAATTTCTTAGACTTTGAAAACCTTCAGGTACAGTAACTGCCTGATATAGAACACCTAGTGGCAAAAAGAAAGTATTAAATGCTTGATTAGAAGCTCTATGTCGCTAATAGTGAATGCAAAGAAAAGAAAAAAAAGAAAAAAAGCCAGGTAAATGCTCCTCTCTTACATCCCATCTTCCCAACCTGACTTTCTCTTCTCTGTCATTGTGGAACGTGCAAATTCCCATTCTACATTGGATACCCCAAACTGGCTTTGAAATTTTGTTTTCCTTACTGAGAACAAGGCAATTCATTCAATTGGTCTGTTGAGTATTTTTCTCGCTGAAATCCCTTCCTTAACAGATTGCTTTATAATGCTCCAGCTTCTTTAATGTAAAGACCCTGACCCTGACATACCTGGGTTCTGCCACTTTCTACCATTATGACCTTATGTAAGTCACGGGAACCTTCTGAGCCTCAGATTTCTCAACGATGATATGGGAATAAAAACATGCATTTCTTGGATAGTTCAGAGAATTAAAACACAGGAAATTATCTAGTACCTAGTTGATGCTCAAATGTTAACTCTCTCTTCCCTGTTCTCCTGTCTCCTTGTTTATGCTCTAATTAATCTCTGGCTTGTGCTTGCAGGAGTACTGCAAATAGATCATAAATCCTCTAAAAGCAAGAACTATACCAATGGGATTCCATGAAGAGATTCTTTGATTGGCATTCAGGAGATTTAAACCCAGGAGTGCAAAAGCGGCCTTGATTAAGCCAATTGCCCTCTCTGTGTTGCAATTTCCACAGATATAAAAGGCTATTTAACCACATGGATTGCCCAGCTCTAAAATGTCATGTTAACACCTATTTTTTTACCTCTTTAAAGACCCTCCTGAGCAGGCGGTGGGCATTCAATGAATGCTTGCTGACTGTTGCAGAATGAAAGTACTCAATATGTTAGGCTTAGTGGCAACAGATAGTGGGTAGTAATAGGAATAGATCCAAGGCAAATCACTCTTAATTTTGACCAAGTATTTCTAAGAGAATTTGAAAACAAAACAAAATTTCGCCGTGGGAGTTAGAAGATAATAAATTGTAGCTAATGCGCAATTTTCTCGTAAACTGAGTTTGGATACAGCCCTATATCTCCAGCTTCTTTTTGCTCCCAATGATGTCATTGATCATTTCTCACTTCAGAGTTGAATTGCTATTCACCACAGAGAATTACACGCTGGAAGAAACGATGAAGAATTCCTAAAGGTTATGAAATCTTATACAAAGTTCTTATAGATTGTGATCTCACATGAACTTCTGAGATAGTAAGGAGGAGGAGACCTGGTGCATTTTCTTGGGAGTTATTTTTTACTGAATTTTAATTTACGTAAAATTAAATGCTCATTTTTTAAGTGTATATTTTGATGTGTTTTGACAATCTACACACTTTCGTAACTACCATTCCAATCAAAATATAGAATATTTCCCATCACCCCAAAGTTCCCAGTGCACCTCTCCAGTCAACCCTCCCCCTAAGGCAACTACTGCTCCAATTTCTATTACATTAGCTTAGTTTTGTCACTTCCAGAAATTCATTTACAGACTATACAATAAGCAACTTTTGTGTCTGGTTTCTTTTGCTCAACATAATGTTTTGAGATATATCCATGTTGTTGTACACATCAGGAGTTCATTCCTTTTTATTACCGATTAATATCTTATTGTATGAAAATATCACAATTTGTATGTCCAGTCACCTGTTGGTAGACATTTGAGTTGTTTCAAGTTTTAGGCTTTTATGAATAAAGCTGTGAGGAAAATTCTTGCCCATTTTGGACATATTTTGTATTTCTCATTGGTAAATGACCAGAATTAAAATTTCTGGGTCATAGGGTAGATATATGTCCCAACGTACTTTTGTTCTTTTATTCCTGAGAATGAAGTTCACAAAACATTTTTCCTTCTTCTGGCCTCCATCCCATTACAAGAAAGTTCATATTAATCTCCAAAAATAAGTAATACGTATTTGGTGCTCACTATGTGCTAGGACCAGGGATAAGCTTTCTGCATGCATTACCTCATTTAATCTTAACAAAACCCTTTAATGATCATCATTTACAAGGCCCTAGGAGGTTAATAAGGCTGTTGATCTTATGTAAGAGTTGGGAGCCAATAGAAAATAAATCCAGGACCAGCATTCTCTCCCATTTTACTATATTACCACCTCCTTTCTTTCACAAAGTATTTTCTTCTCAGCAAGAACAACTATGGAGGGTTTTGGAGACCAAGATGGTGGAGTAGGAGGATACTGGGCTCACCTCCCCTCGTGAACACACCAAAACTAAAACTACCCACAGAGAGATTCTCACTGAAACTGACCTGGGAACTGGCAAAACAGCTCTTCTACAACCAAGGCCGTAAAGAAAGATACACACAGATTCTGCTAGGAAGC
This sequence comes from Lipotes vexillifer, assembly GCF_000442215.2. Classification (NCBI taxonomy): domain Eukaryota; kingdom Metazoa; phylum Chordata; class Mammalia; order Artiodactyla; family Lipotidae; genus Lipotes; species Lipotes vexillifer. The sequence goes on from NW_006787100.1 coordinate 92,916, forward strand.
AAGGAGAAAGAAACTGGTTGGGGGACAGAGAAGCACAGGAGGATATCACAGGATAGGAGCTCTTCCCTGGGGAGCGAGGGGTTTGAGCCACATATTAGGCACCCCAGCCTTGGAGTCTGACACCAGGAAGATGAGACCCCTTATCTGGTTTGAAAACCAGTGGGGCTTACCAAAGGGCTGTAAGATACCAAGACTGTGCTCCTGAAGAGCACACGCACTGACTTACAGTCACAGTGTGGTGGTAGCAGATTGAAAACTGCCTGGGGCTCTGGACAGCTTGCCAGAGCCACCCCAGGACACATGTCAGGCTCCTGCCCCAGCCCCTCTTGCTCCAGCACTGCTCCCCACTAAGGTGGAGATTTCCGTTGCCAACAAGAGTGCGCAAAATTGGAGGAAACAAAGACAGCCTGAACCCCAGCCCTGACTCTGACCAGGACAGAGACAAGCATTGCCAGCTCACATGTCCCTGCACACAACCTGAAGCTAGCTGCAGGGCAGAGACCACCTTTGCTGGAGAACCTGTCCCTATACACACTTGGGAAGGCGTATAGCCAGCTCAGTGATGTGGCACCAACCCCTCCAGCCCTGACCCAGCCTCTAACCAAGGCACACACACTGGGGAAAAAGTGAAACCAGCACAGAAGTGCAGCCCCAAGCCCTCAGGCTCTGCCACATACCCAGAAGAAACCCAGCTCCCTCAAGGCTCCTGCTCCAGCCCCTCAGCCCCCAACCCCACCCCAACAGGGTGGTGGCAGCCACTGAACATAGGAGAAGCCCCAGCTTGCACCTGGCTCTGGCTGTGGCCCCTCCATCTCCAGCCCTATCTCCCACCAAGGCGGTGGCTGCAGCACTCCCTGGGGGAAGACACAGTCCACGCTCACTTCAGATCCAGCTCTCCCACCAAAGCCACTGGGTACACGCAGACTACATAGGGACACTAGTTCACTGTTGGTGGGATGTAAATTGGTACAACCACTACGGAAAACAGCATGAAGGTTCCTCAAAATATTAAAAACAGAACTACATATTATCCAGAATTCCACTCCTGGGTAGATATCCAAAGAAAACAAAAATACTAATTTGAAAAGATATATGCACCCCAATGTTCATAGTAGCATTATTTACAATAGCCCAGATATGGAAACAATCTAAGTGTCCATCAACAGATGAATGGATAAAGAAGATGTGGTGTAAAAGGGGAAACATGGGGGGAGGGATAAACTAGGAGCTCGGGATTAACATACACACTACCATATATAAAATAGATAACCAACAAGGACCTACTATATAGCACAGGGAACTCTACTCAATATTCTCTAATAACCTGTATGGGAAATGAATCTGAAAAAGAATGAATATATGTATATGTATAACTAAATCACTATGGTGTATACCTGAAACTAACACAACACTGTAAATCAACTATACTCCAATAAAAATTTTTTTAAAAAAGAAGGTGTGGTATATATATAATGGAATGTTGGAATATAATGGAATATTACTCAGCCATAAAAAAAATGAAATTTTCCCATTTGCAGTAACATAGATGGACCTAGAGGATATTCTGCTTAGTGAAGTAAGTCAGTCAGAGAAATACAGATACTATATATTATCACTTCTATGTGGAATCTAAAAAATAAAACAAATAAATGAATAAAACAAAAGAAAAACAGACTCATAGATACAGAGAACAAATCAGTGGTTACCAATGGGGAGAAGGGTGGGGAAGGGGCAAGACAGGGAAAAGGGATTAAGAGGTACAAACTACTAGGTATAAAATAAATGATAGAAGGATGTAATGTACAGAACAGGGAATATAACCAATATTTTTATAATAACTTTAAATGGAGTATAATTTATAAAAATATTGAATCACTGTATTATACTCCTGAAACTAATATAACATTGTAAATCAACTATACTTTAATTAAAAAAAAAAAAACAAAAAACTACTGATTCTTTGAGGCAAAACAATGAGTGCCTTCTCACCAAGTGGGTATGTTTCATCTCCCAGAGCCTCCAAAAACCTCAGAGCTTTCTGAAAGATTGTCTTCCAGGTTATAATCCTCAGGTTGGCTCAAATAAAATTTTCCATATCTTTCTTAGATCAACCACTGATTAAGTTTTTTCACTGATAGTAGATAGATGATAGATAGATGGATAGACACATATACAATGATATAATCTCAGAATGTGTGCCTTTTAAATAAAGCAAAAATCATTTTCAGAAAAAGTCACTACCCTGCTCTAATTTTTATACTTTTACCACAAAGGAGGGAAACCTCTAAGGGGATTCAGCGTTCTATGGGACCATACATCACTATTCCTTTCTGAAATGCTTTTTCAGTGGCCACATAGACCCAGCTCTACATGGACCCTTAATCTGATTTCCAGATTGAATATTTAATTTCTTTACCAAAGCAAAAGTTGGCAATTGCTTGATTAACTTAACCTCATTCTTCTTTGTCATTAGAACAAATCGAAACGTCTCAGCTGACAACACCACTTTAGAAACATCCTGATTCTGATAAATGCCTTCCTTAAATGCCTTAAAAGTATTATTAGCATAGATGCTTGTTTGATTCTGAACTCCTGCTCTCCTGAGAGCCATGGGGTGGGAACTGAATTCAGAATGGGAGGGGACTGCCGTGCCCTCAGGCAGAGTTTTCGATTAGTATGCAGAACCTGTATGCATGACTCTGTGAAATTTTTAAGCCTTTTTTTTCCACTACTTTTCCATTTTTTTTCCTACTTTTCCATTTTCAGGTTCCAAAAGGGGAGCTCAATTATTCACTGCTAAAAAATGGGGGCTTCCCTGGTGGTGCAGTGGTTGAGAGTCCGCCTGCCGATGCAGGGGACACGGGTTCGTGCCCCCGTCCGGGAAGATCCCACATGCCACGGAGCAGCTGGGCCCATGAGCCACGGCCGCTGAGCCTCGGAGCCTGTGCTCCGCAACGGGAGAGGCCACAACAGTGACAGGCCAGTGGACCGCAAAAAAAAAAAAAAAAAAAAAGGCCATTGATTATCTTGCAAATCCAGGCCAAGTAAAGGTAAAGATAATGATGCTCAACTGCTTAAGTAGTCAGTTTTTGTTAACAGATATAATTATTTTTCACACCTTACTAAAGAACATGAAGAGCAGTAAAGAAACAGTATTATTGGTGATTTTTAATCAGGTTTCTATAAGACCCAGTCAGAAAGTAATTATTCAAACAAATGAAGGAAGACAGCATAATCCATAACTGTACTAAATATCTATTAAAGGAATAACATCTCATTTTAAGATAAAGTACATAAGTGATGTTCAAGTGAAGCATCTTTATTATGCACTTTACCACTTCATAAAAAGCAAATTACAAGTAATTCTATTTAATGATTATATGTTATGTACAAAATAATGCACCATTACTATTTCTAACATCTTTATCATTACAGAGATATTAGAAATATCTTTAATCGTTACAAATTACTATTGTTAACATTAATAATATTATTATTAACTATAACTATAGCTCATTTCATAAAGCACCTTTTTCTGTGCAAAGCGTTTTGCAGCATTACTGAAGTTAGTCCACAAAACACTAGAGTTAGATATTCTTCATTTCTTATTGAAGAAACTGAAACCAAGCAGGACCCTGTGGGGCTCCTGGGCATGGAAGCCTTTCTGTCCCCCATTTCTTGTTTGTAGGGAATAGACTCCAGCCTCCATGAACCTTCCCTGAGTCCCAAAGGGCAAATTCAAACAGTTGCTAATCAGGGAAGGGAGGGGATGCAGAGACAAGGGAGGAGCAGTCAAGAAACAATAGTGCAGCTTTGGGGCAGGTTCTGGTTCTGCCTCAAGGGATACACATAACAATATCTTTGAGCTCTTTACAAAACTAAAACCCCCCAAAAATGGAGGATGTTAGCATTCTTCATTCCAGATTAAAGGATCCAGAGGAGCTCTTCAAGAGACAACCTGAGGCCAAATTAAAGGAACCACAGAAACTCATCAGGCCACCTGAGGCCAGATTAAAGGAGTGCAGGCCCTACACACACCTTGATCCTTATCAGCAACCCCACCCTTGAACTATTGTTATAAAACTCTTCATCAAATCCCCCTGGGTTGAGACACACAGTTTTGAGAGGCAGAGCCCACTGTGTCCCCCTTGGCAAAGCAATAAAGCTATTCTTTTCTACTTCACCCAAAACTCTGAGATTTGATTTGGCACTGGTGCACAGAGGCTGAGTTTTCGGCATCAAAACTGATGCTAAGGGCTTCCCTGGTGGCGCAGTGGTTGGGAGTCCGCCTGCCGATGCAGGGGACACGGGTTCGTGCCCCGGTCCGGGAAGATCCCACATGCGGAGCGGCTGGGCCCGTGAGCCATGGCCGCTGAGCCTGCACGTCCGGAGCCTGTGCTCCGCGGCAGGAAAGGCCACAACAGTGAGAGGCCCATGTACCGCAAAAAAAAAGAAGATGTGGCACATATATACAATGGAATATTACTCAGCCATAAAAAGAATCGAAATTGAGTTACTAAAATACCATTCAACCTCTTGTTCTCTCAAGCGTCTATCAAAATAGACTTTGTCCACAATGGCCAGAGCTAATACAATTATCCCAGAACTAGGAATGAGATGTACTAAAGGAAAGAAACTCATGACCTCCACCTTATGCAAACATCCTTCTTAACCACTCCTAAAGTTAGTCCCTATTCCTTCACCTCTTCCCCTCCATAAGAAATGTTTCTGATTATTTCATCAATACAGGTCACTCTGGTACAATGGAAAGAAGACAGCCTCTGGAATCAGATAGACCTGGGTTACAATGCTGGTTCTATGTTTTAATACTTTTGACTACACCATTAACTTCTCTGACCTCAAATTTCATGTCTGTAAACTGCTATGAAGAGATGTTTTGAGGATTTAAGGGGCAATTATATGTAAGAACCTGGTACACCAGAAATGGAAGCTAAACTTTTGGTGGTGAGCAAAATATAAAATATAATGTTGTACACATGAAACTTATATAATGTTATATAATGTTATAAACCAAATAATTATGATGTGTTCATTTTCCCTCCCCATCTTCTGGAGATGTAATGGAAAAAAGGCACATGCTTAATATCTCAAAGAACAGTAGGGGAGGGAGACCTCGATGCAAATCAGTATAAAAATTATAAAAATTATGCTAAATAGGCCAGTAACTCATGTGCCTCTGTTTCTTTCCTTTATTCAAAAAGTATTTACTGGTTGTCTACTATACTCCAGGCACAAAGGATGACAGTAATCCAAACACTTAAAGTAATCCAAACATTTAAAGAAGAGAGTACCAGAAAGTGGGGGCAGAGATAGGTACGAGGGCCCAGGGAGAGAAATATCTGATAAATTCAAAGATCAGGAAGCAAATTAACACAATTGCAATATGGTGAACCTGGGGAGTGGTAAGAAATGGCATTGAAACCAGGCAAATCCTAGGCTATGGGAAATCTAATACAGTCCTTTCTCTCACACTCAACTGGTCATTTTGTTAAATTAACACGACTTTACTTTTTACGGAACTACATGATATGAATCTTGCTTTACTTCCAGATGATCCTGCCTCTACTGGCTACTTGTTACAGAGGTTTTTTGCTTTTTTTTTTTTTTTCCCTACTGTTGCTACAGAGATTCTGACTTAAGTGCGTATCATAAACAAAATGTATGACTAAAGCATTTTAGACTTTTCAGATGACCAAATCTGGCAGGGTTGCAGAATGGTTAAAAGCATAGCTTTCAGAATAGCAGCAGCCAAGTTTAGATCCCCAGCTGAGGCATGTACTGGCTCTGGGGCAGACAGCAAGCCTCTTCACTTCTCTAACCCTGTCTCCCCTTCTATAATGGAAGCAGATGGTTCTAAGAATTAAATTCTGCTCCAGTGCACCTAGCACAGCACCTAACACATAAGGGCCTAGCACAAGACACTGATATTATTAATATGTAGTATCACATTTCAAAATAAACTTGACTCTTAAATCGCTTGACTCTTTCTCTCCAAAACCAGAAGGTAAAGAATAGTCTATCTTATTAAGTTTAGTTTGTAACTGCCAACATGTTTACCTGTGCCTTCTCTAAATTAGGTAAAATAATGACTTAGTCAAACTGAATGAAGAGTTTCTGTTTTCATAAAGACTCACTGTACAGTAACAGGCATGATTCTAAAGAAAGTCATACAGAAGATGGCAGAGGAGTAAGACGTGGAGATCACCTTCCTCCCCACAAATACGTCAAAAATACATCTACATGCGGAACAACTCCTACAGAACACCTACTGAATGCTGGCAGAAGACCTCAGACCTCCCAAAAGGCAAGAAACTCCTCACATACCTGGGTAGGGCAAAGAAAAAAGAAAAAACAGAGACAAAAGAATAGGGATGCGACCTGCACCTCAGGGAGGGAGCTGTGAAGGAGGAAAAGTTTCCAAACACTAAGAAGCCCCTTCACTGGTGGAGACAGGGGGTGGGCGGGGT